>NW_025920230.1:187737-225585 GCF_902686445.1 Sciurus carolinensis | reverse complement strand
AGTGGTGGAATGAAGCAGAAGGCCTCCAGAGGACCAGGGTAAGAGAAGTGCAAAAATGCTCTTCAGCGGAAGCTGGCAGGTCCGGCAAATGGAAAAATGTGCGGGGTAAGAGATGAGGACTGGATGGGGGATACCACTCAGGGACAGGGTACTTGACAAACATTACGAGTGACCAGAGACCGGGATGAGAAAGTCTGCAGAAACAGTGCAGATGCGCCCCATCGTCCATCCCCAAGACCGGGTCATAACCACACAAGGCAGGAACCCGGGCCTCCACTTGGACGAAGCCGCACACTCCTCCTTTCCCTCCCCCTCCCCAAATAACCAAAGCGTCCAAGAGATGCAGGGACTGATCCCCCAGCGAGGCCTGACCTTCTCGGGCCCCACATCTGGGGTGGGGGCCAGGGAAACCCCCGCCTACGGGCCATTGTGTGTTTAGGAAGCAAGGAGTCGCATGATGGGGAGGGACACTGGGGCCATGCCCACCAACCACCCGCGAAGCCAGTGGCAGAAGGTGGCCCAGGGCACCAGAGCCCCTGCCGCAGCCTCTTTCCCCCAAATAAACACCAGTCACCCTAGCGCAGAGACGGGAGGGGCGGCAGGGTGGGGTCGGTACTCACCTCCTCAGGAATGGCCGGATCCGCAGCCGAAGAGGCCGCAGCGCCAGCCTCCGACTCCAAGTCCCAGATGAACAGAGTCTGACACTGCTCCACGCCACCGCCACCGTTCAGCACCGCCATCTTTAACGGAGAGCCAGCGGAGAAACCGCCGCTGGGCGGGGAGTGGGAGGGAGCGGAGGGCGGGAAGAGGCGGGTGCGGAGGCAAAGGGGGGAGCGGGAGGGTCGGCCGGGCGGCGCCTCCCGCGGGAGGGCACATGGGTCGCCTCAGGTACCGGCCTGCGGCCCTGGGCGCAGCTGAGCCTGAGGGACTGGGGAAGGAAGCGGGGTGCGGGGCGAGTGAAGGGAGCGGAGAGGACGAGAAGTCGACCGGGCAACCGCAACGGCGTCCCCCTCGTGCACTACTGTGACGTCACCGCAGGTGCGTGACGTCATCTGATGAGCGCCTTTGGGACTTCTTCAGGAAGAGGGTTCCTTTTCCTCCAACCACCCTAGCGCTCCCATGTTCCCTCCGTTCTGCGGTTTCCATGGAGTTGGTTTCCTATTTTCTTGCCATCTCCTCCTTACTGGGCGTACTCCCTAATGTGGATTTACTAGAAGAACAGGGGTGGTGTTCGAGGTGAATTTGAAATCCTAGAGGGAGGAAGGCGGGGAAGCCCATACTACTTGTTTCCATTACAGTGAAAGCCTCGGTGTCCTAAAAATAAGACCGTAAAGCCCAAGGTTGAAACATTTAAGCAGAATTTCAGAAATATATTTAGAAACAGCTAAATTGTCGGTATCATGCTTAAACCCTTTCCTTAAAGAACTCGACCTCTTAAACTGGGTCCATATGAAACTTTTAAAAGTTCTTTTTTTTTAATTTTTCATTCTTGAGGAAAGTATGTTTTATTTTAATGTGGTGTTCTTTTTCTGGAGTCATTTATTTAACAAATAGTAGAACGCTTTCCATATGCGCTAGGGCCGGTGCAAAGCACTACCATTCTAGGCATATAAAGCATCATAACTAATCACTTCTGTTTTGAAGAACATTGGTCCATATATTTTACATACTTTGTGCCTTTCATGAATGGAATATTCCAAGGCAGTCTCTGTGCAAAATATATATGAAAACATTTGAGAGAGGAGTAGTATTTTTATTTGAGAAGCCCAGTTACAGAATGGAATTAAAGAAACCCTATTCATTGTTAACAATACATTTAATCTAGAGGAGTAATGAGAAAAAAAAATTCTTTTTTTTTTGATTAAAATACTTTTTATTTTTACACACTTTATTTTTAGTTTTATAGACTGCATTTTGATTCATTATACACAAAAGGGATACAACTTTTCATTTCTATGGTTGTACACAATGTAGATTCACACCATTCATGTAATCATACTTATACATAGGGTAGGGTAATAGTGTCTCAGTCTACTATCCTTCCTTCCCCCACCCATCCCTGCCCCATTTTCCTCTACACCATCCAAAGTTCCCCCATTTTTCTCTCCCATCTCCCTGTTATATATCATCATTCACTTGTCAGAGAAAACATTCGTCCTTTGGTTTTTTGGGCTTGGTTTATTTCACTTAGCATGATATTCTCCAACTACACCCATTTGCCAGCAAATGCCAAAATTTTATTCTTCTTTATAGCTGAGTAATATTCCATTGTGTACATATACCACAGTTTATTTTTCTGTTCATCAATTGAAAAATATCTAGGTTGGTTCCACAATCTAGCTATTAAAAATTGAGCAACTGTGAATATTGATGTGTCTGCATCACTGCAGTATGCTGATTTTAAGTCCTTGGGTGTAAACCGAGGAGTGGGATAGCTGAGTCAAATGATGGATCGATTCCAAGTTTCAGAAAAGAAATTTTTAAGGAAGGAAGATAAGAAGTGAGAAGTTACTGATGGTATGTGATCACCAAAATAACCTAATAGTGAAGTCATGAAATATGGAGTGAACTCTTGCCTTTTAGTGCTTCCTGAGATGGGGTAGAGAGAGGGGTCACCAGTGACCTCCTATTTGTATTTAGGATGATTCAAGTGTTGACTGTCTTACTTCTGAAACAGGATGTCTGACTCTTTGGGTTAGGAATGAGTCTGGGAGCTGATGTGTACTCTTAAGATGAGAGAGAGAATGAGACTATCAAAATACTAACATTCCTCTATATTTAAAAATACTGCCCATCAAATGAGCATGGTATGCTTCCTCAACTTTGTTTCATTTTCTCTTCCAAGCAGGACAGTTTCCTTAAGCAGTTAAATTTAAATCCAAAAGTGCTTTGACAAATATAGAGTAAATGAATGTGATCAGAGGGACAATGTCAGCAAGCTGGGCTAGGGTGAAGGACCCTTCTTTAACATAAGGACATACTTATGAGCAGACTGAAAGAGCACCATTAAACAGTCAGGGCACCCCTTGACAAGAAACAAATGGCAAGTTTTTTTCTTTTATTCTGTCTTATTTCATTTTTTAAAAAAATGAAAAATTTTTAAAATTTATATCATTTTAAAATTTAAAAAAATTTTAAAGTATCATATCATTATTATGTTCCTTATAACATTAAAATTTATAAGATGTTTCTCATTGATTCAATTTTAAATGATAACATTATGTATCAGCATCACTCTATAGATCAATTGTCTTTTATGATTTCTTCAAGAGATGACTGGTCATATTCATTCAATAATAATTTTATTTCATTCAATATTTTATGACCTTGTCTTCAAATTCTGGATGTACCTGATTTTCTTAAGTCATTCTAAGGTCCTACAGTATCCAGATGAGAGACAACAAGAGAAGCATAAACTCTGGAGTACAAAGATTAATATTGTAATGTCAGCATGTCGCATCTTGGCTATATAATCTCAAAACAGGTAAGCTATAAATTCCTGTTTGTTTTTTTTTGTTTTGTTTTTTTATCTGCAAAATGAAGGTGATGATAATGCCAATCCAACCTACCTAACTGTATCATTGTGAGCATCAAACATAGTTCTGCCATTTGCAAATTATAAAATTACTCTCTCAATGAGAGTTTAGATAAGGCATAGCAAAGATGGCTTATCTGAGCTCCATGATGTCTCAGTTGAGAAAGCTGCAATGCCTGGGGTGTCTTGGTGACTGGAGACTGGAATACTCTGATACATATTTATTAACATGACTGGTAGTCAATACTGGAATCTAAGCTGGGGCTTTCAGCCATAATTCCTAAACATACTCTCTTCATACTAGCATCTTCCTAGCATGAGTGCCTTAGTGTTGTCAGACTTCTTACAAGGCAGCTAAAAATTTCCAATGCTAGTATTCCAGAAAGCAACTTGAAAACTATTCTTTTTATGATCCAGCTTCCATCACTTCTGCTGCATTTTATTGGATACAAATAAGTCACAAAGTTGGTTCAAATTAACGATGAGGGGATATAGATTCCACCTTTTGATGAAAGAAGTGCCAAAGAATTTTCAGACATGGTTTAAAACCACCAAAGGTATTGTTTAGAATGAGGAACTGGCTAATCTGCAGAACTAACTGCTCACTCTCCTCTGCTCCCAAGATTCTATACCCAATCAAATTCTCTACCCTTTATTACCTGAAATCACTGATGTATCTCAGTATGCATATGAGCAAGGTTTTATCTTTTTTCAGTTTCTGAAGCTTCCACAGCATACAAAAATAAATGTAGGTCCTTTTCATTGGACATAGTCTGTCTACTCCTGGATACTTTGCCCTAAATCCCAGTGCTGCCATGGGCAATGTTGATACACTGAAACCTTCCATCCCAAACAGTGTTCCTGGAACCTGCGATGATCCAAGCCAGATTGCAGTCTGCACAGAAACAGAGAACACCTCCATTTTGTGGTGGTGTGGGCCATATGAGCATCGAGATAGTATCATCTTGCATTCTAAGTTCTTACAGACATTTTAGTCAGCACGATGCTTTTAGGTTTTGCTCACAATCCCTTTTTCCCCTAAGGTAGTTGTGTATTTACAGAAAACTGGAGAACAAAATCTAGATAAAAAGAACAATGCAGAACCATTGCTCTAGTTGGTGACTGAAACATTGTTAAGAGCATTGCTGCTGTGTCTGACCCTTTCTCCCCTGGAGATGAGTTTATTTTCAACTGGCATTTCTATCTTGAATCCTATATTCTAATAGACACTAGATATTCCCACCAGTAGGCCAGACCTGCCTAGCCAGGTCTGATCCCACATTGATAATTGTCAACTACTGAGAAACAAGTATCATCCCAGAAGCTTCTAGAGTTACAACCAGTTTCACTGATGTGTAACTGATCACAATTCAATACTTTCTTTCTGAATCAAGGTTATCATTATGAGTAAAATTCCATATTCTTTAATGGTTACTTTCTAAAGCTATTTAAATGTGAATAGAAAATAGAATTATAGAGTTGATTCAAAACAACTTTCTCATTGAGAAACCCTTGTAATTATCTCTGTGGAATTCCAGATTCTCATCAAATACTTTAACAATGGATATCTCAATAATATATTACATTCAGCTTTCATCTCAATTTTCCAGATTTTCTAACTTTGTCCCATGGAGGACTTTGCTTCTGGATTGGTGAAATTTATTAGAATATTATATTCCTAACTTTTAACAAAGAATTTTTTATATCAGAATGTTATTTTTTCTTATAACATCTTGCTTATACTACCCTTGAGTATGTTAATAAGATAGAATTCTTTGAAATATTCTTTGTGAACTTGTTATTTTTTATTGTTAATTTCCTTAAAGTTTGCTTGTATTGTAAGGTACAGTAAGCTATATACTGTATGTTACCTTTTGGCCAAAAAATAGGGGGGAAACTATACATAGTTTTAGAGGAGATTTCCCTCCGCAGTTTTTCTCCCTCTGGTTTTAGTTATCTGTGGTCATTCATGGTCTGAAAATAGCTAATGGAAATTTACAGAAATAAACAATTTGTAAATTTTAAATTGCATGCCATTGAGTGGAGTGATGAAATCATGCACCATCTGACTCCATCCCACTGGGATGTGAATCATCTCTTTTCCCAAACTATCCACACCATATATGCTGCCTGCCTGTTAGTCACTTAGTGGCTATTGCAGTTATCAGATTAACTATCATACTATTGCAGTGCTAGTGCTCTAGTAACCCATATTTTACTTAATAAAGCCCCTAAAGCACAAGAATAGTAAGGAAGGCAAATTAATTTCAGTGTATTGTTATAATCATTCTATTTTATTATTAGTTTTATTAACCTGCTATGCCTAATTTGTATATTAAACTTTATCACAGGTATGTATATTAAGGAAAAAATAGAATAAAGTTTGTTACTATCCACAATTTCAGACATTCGCTGGAAATCTTGCAACGTGTCCCCCATGGGTAATGGGAAGGTGTGTGTGTGTGTGTGTGTTTGTATTTAATAGAATAAAATGGATGGTTAAGAACTGAGTGGAGCATTGGAGAATGGAAGTGAAACTTCTGAGTCTATATTTTAGTATATTTGTTTTAGTCAGCTAACTAAAAGACTAAAAGACCTGACAAGAACAATTTTAGAAGAGGAAAAGTTTATTTGGGGTATCACAGTTTCAGAGGTCTCAATCCATAGACAGCTGGCTCCATTCCTTGGGGTTTGAAGTGAGGCAGAACATCATGGAGCAGTGTGATGGAGGGAAGAGGCTCATATAATGATCAGAAAGCAGAGAGATTCCAGATACAAAATATATCCTCAAAAGTCACAATCCAGTGCCTCCTCCAGCCTCACCCTACCTGCCTTCAATTGCCACTCAGTAATCCCCATGAGGGTGTTAATTCACTGTTTGAGTTAAGACTTTCATAACCCAATCATTTATCTCCACGAGGGGGTTAATTCACTGTTTGAGTTAAGACTTTCATAACAATGGGACCAGTGACTATTTGGTCAGACTGTTCCAAAGAGATGTGGAAAAGGAAGTACTTTCAGGCTGGAAGGACATTGGGTACCTTTGCCAGGTCTGTGTGTGTCTAATACTAAGAAAAAAATTCTTGCCAGCTCTTGGTACTCACCAGCACCCAGCCAGTTACTTCATGCTTTTCTGGGCCACCCTGGGTCTCAATGGCCAGGTTGTCCTGGTAACCAGGCAAGATTTCTGTCCTTTGAACTCCATACTGACCCTTTTATACCTGCAAAAGCACAAGAGAAGTCAGTTCTCTGCCTCAAAACATCAACTTGGAAATGACTACATTGCTGGAATTGCACATGGTGGTCATCAGACGTTCTCATTGGGTTAAAACCAGCACTTTACCTACTTGTTCCATTTCCCCAAACATTTACAAAACAGAGGTCCTATTATATTTCCTCTTTTCCCAATATTTACAAAACAGAGGTTCTCTTATATTTCCTCTATTTCACTCTAAGCAGCATGTTTTAACCAAAACTAATGTACTTCTCTACAAGCTTGGGGAATGCACGAGGTCAGACTTTTCTGCCACTAGCTACTATCACTCACCCAGATCCTTAGAAATTCTCCTTAATTCTGGGTCTTTCTTGCCAAACAGGCCATGTTATATTGACAAACTCTCACCCAGTGCTAGTTTGATTCTTGGGGACCTTGGGGCTCTTTCTATAATAGCCTGATAAATGAATAAACAGCAGCTTGAGTCCAAAGTAGTTCTATTACTTTGTTCTGAGGGCCACGTATTCATCAAATGATTTACAGAAGACCTGAGGTCAAAAAGTATCGGGTCCCCTCTGGCTGCAGAGAGAGACACGACAAATGTCTGAAGCTTTGGAAGTTTATTGTGCACAGTTCCTTTCCTACGCTCTCTTACCCCTAGCTCCTGCGCACTCTCAGCTTCCCTTTTCCCAGCTTCTTCCACTCCCGCGTACTCCCTCCTTCCAGCTCCGCTCCAGCCGCTGCTGCTGCCGCCGCCGCCGCTTCTTCCGCTCCGTTCCTCAGCTTCTGCCCCCTACTCTCCCGCCCACCAGACTTATATACACTTCAATCAATCAGGGGAGAGTACACGAGATAAACGCGGACAGCTGCAGGCGCGGGATGGGTACACGAGGGGGCATGCTCTAGTCACATCGTTAACTAGCCAATCATTGGAATTCGCTGGTTGTTTACTGTATAGCTGGCCGCTTTTGGCTCAGCGTCAGGCGCCATCTTGACCACGCCCAAGGCTGGGGTTCCCGGGAACCCCCACAGATCCCCCTTCTTTAATATTAAACTAAGGCTCGGGACCGTGTCTGTCTTAGGCTGAGTGGTCAGCATATGTCCTTACCCATCATCAGAGCCTGCAGAGCATGCTGCAACTCCTGTCTTAGGTCGGTACACAGCCACCTCCTTCATTACCCGTCTTTGACTACCGATCCAGCATCAAGAGCCATACTAATGGGGGGCTGTCAGCCTTTAGGGCGGTCATGGCCTGATGAAAAATAATTTGATCTCTCTATTGGCTAGCTTGCAGATGCATGCCAAAACGAATGAAGAGAAGAAGGCCAAGGCAGAGGAGTACCACCATAGCTCCTAAGCTTGCCCGCTGTTTGACAAATCTATAAACAGAAGAGGAACCTTATAGCCATATTAAATACAGAAACAATATACATCCCAATAGAGTTACAATATGGGTAACACAAAGCAGCTCTCAGGGAATAAACGCATCCCAGTCCCAAAAGTTCTTGCAAGGTATCCACTTGTTCTTATAGAGTCCATTCTCTGATAGAGTCTCTATGGTCTGTAAGGCTGCAGCTGCATTCTTCGACCAAGTGATCGTTGTTATGGTTGTGTCAATGCTGCTACTGCAAGGACTGTGGTGGCAGTGATCACGGCTATTGCAATGTCAAAGCCTCTTCTGTTTTTTGATAATAGCACTGGCAATTCTATATCTGCAACAGAAACTAGGACTGGTAGGAAGATAGAAATGTGCAAATTGCACGGGTGGCAAAAGAACCGTTCCAGTATTGTGAGAGATAGCACACAGTTAGTGAACAGTTAAGAGGTATTATTAGAAATGTTAGTTGGCAGAAACATAAAAAAGAGGAAATACACAAGCTGACGTGGGAGGAAAAGCAATATCACAGCTAGGATCAGCAGAATGAGTTGCTCTACTCTGGGTCTGATCTGTAGTATGATTCCAACGGCAAAGTACAGAAATTCCTCCTGTTAAAGCAAAGAAAGGCTAGAAATATCCTTGTCACCAAAAACAGCATGACCTGAAAAATCATCAGTAGAATTGACAGACTTGTAGAGAAATTGGTGAAAAACAAGAAAAGGAAGGATAAAAAATATGTTAGTCAGAAATGAAAAATATGGCCAGGCTAACAATGGCCCATAGGTTCCGGGTTTGCCTTTCCGTCTGAGTTTTTGTTATTGGAGGAAGGCTCAGACTCGCCATTGTGAGGAGCAGCAGCATCACTTGCATGCTGTAAAACTCTGATTAGCCTTTCTGGAATCCAGACAGGAGTCTGTTGATCCTGTGGGAAAACACAAACAGACCCTCGGACCCAACGAAGGACTGGATCCGGTCCTTTCCAACAACCTGTCAGGATATCTTTCCATTTTGCCCATACTTGAGGAGTATTATGGGGATTATAATGTCGATCAGCTGCAGAATGGCCGTCCCTATCCAGAGTTAAGAAATTTAGAATGAAAAGAACTAAATTAAGTTTATCTTTAGGAGACTTGTAGGAGGCTCCTATTCCCCCTTTTTGTTTATTTAAACAATTTTTTAAAGTAAGATGTGCTCTTTCCACAATGCCCTGTCCCTGAGGATTATAGGGGATGCCAGTGACTGATTGGATGTTAAATGTTTGTAAAAAAAACCGGAAGCTTTTGGAAGTATAAGCAGGACCATTATCTGTTTTAATAACTTTAGGTATGCCCCAGCCAGCAAATGCTTGTAGGCAGTGTTGAATGACATCTTTTACCTTTTCTCCAGAATGAGCAGAAGGCATAATGACCCCTGAAGCAGTGTCTACTGACACATGTACATACTTAACAGTACCAAATTCAGAAATATGGGTTACATCCATCTGCCAAATATGACCAGGCAGAGCCCTGGGATTAACTCCAAAGGATTGTACTGGGATTAAAGGAGCACAATGTTGACAATTTTTTACTATTTGTCGAGCCATACATTTAGATATAGGAAATTTTCTGCTCAAAGTAGTGGAATTTACATGAAATTTTTCATGAAAGAGTTTTGCTTGTTCCTCTATGGAAAAAACAAAAATTGATTTGGTGGCCATATCTACCAAGTCATTAGCATTGGCCAAACGTCCTGGTAAATTAGAATGAGCTCTAATATGTCCTACATAGAATAGATGTTTACGCTGTAGGATAAGGTTTTGTAGCATTGTAAAATAAGAAGCTACCGTGGACATGGAAGAAATATGGGGTACTGTTTCAAGAACCTGTAAAGCGTTAACGATATATAAGCTATCAGACAGAAGATTGAATGGCTGATTATCTGCTAATTTAAAGGCTAATATTACAGCTGCAAGTTCAGTAACCTATGCGGAGTTGGGTGGAACTATTATGGTGTGAAGTTGTTTACTGATAAGTACTGCACCTACTCCATTTTTGGAGCCATCAGTAAAAATGGTTACACAGTCTTTAAGAGACTGGACACTAGTCACTTTTGGAAAAACTATGGGAGTATTTTTACAGAATTGAATCCAGGGATGTTGGGGATAATGGTTATCGAACTGAGCTGAAGTGGAACAATATAATACTGACCAATCATCATCATTATTAATTAGCCATTTAATTTGCTGAGTGGAATAAGGAGTTATAATAATAGATGGATGGATTCCAAAAACAGTAATGCAAGATTCTATTCCCTTGAATATTACCTGAGCAACAGCTTGGGGATATGATTGCAATGTTTTAGCCGGAGAGCTAGGGAGATTTATACTTTGCAGAGGTCCTCCTTGCCAAACTATGCCAAAAGGGGTATGCTTCTCTGAGATTATGATTAAACTTAATGGTTGAGTAGGATCACAACGATCAACGTAACACTGCTGAAGTCTATTCTCTACTAGCTGTAAGGATATCCGTGCTTCGGGAGTAAATTTCCTAGGGGAATTCAAGTCAGGATTACCTTTTAATATATCGAATAAAGGTTTTAATTCCCCTGTGGATAATTTTAAATAGGATCTGATCCAGTTAATGTCACCTAAGAGTTTCTGAAAATCATTCAAGGTATTCAATTGATCTGTCCTGATGGTCAACCTTGTTGGTCTGACTGTAGTAGCAGTGAGCCTTGTACCCAGATATTCTTGGATCTCCTCTAATTGTAATTTTTCAGGGGCTATCGTTAGTCCTCTCTTTTCTAATGCTTGAGTTATAAATTGTAATGCTTCTAACAAAACTTCTTTTTCTGGATGGCAAATAAGTATGTCGTCCATATAGTGATAAATCAACAATCTCTTAAACTTTTGTCTAGTAGTTGTTAATGCTTTATCTACGTATATTTGGCATATAGTAGGACTGTTAGCCATACCTTGAGGCAACACAGTCCATTCGAATCTCTGGTCAGGCTGAGTATGATTAAGAGAGGGCAAAGTAAAGACAAATCTCCAACAATCATTTTTGTGTAAGGGTATAGAGAAAAAGCAATCTTTTAAATCCAGAATAATAGTAGGCCAATTTTTTGGTAGTGCAGTAACAAGAGGGAGTCCACATTGGACGGGTCCCATAGGGTACATTTGTTCGTTTATGGCTCTTAAATCATGTAATAACCTCCATTTTCCTGATTTTTTCTTTGTTAAGAATATTGGAGTATTCCAAGGAGAGGTAGAATGTTGTAAATGACCTGCTTGTACCTGCTCTTGTACTAACTTATGAGCTGCCTCTAGTTTTTCTTTTGTTAGGGGCCACTGTGGAATCCAGCGAGGCTTATCATCTTTCCATATTATAGGGATTGATGGTTTATCAGTGGCCCCTAGGAAAAACCCAATCCATGAGAATCATTTTTTGGTGGAAGTAAAGGCGGTGGTTGGGTAGATCCTTGGCTATGTCTTCCTAATCCTTTTTTATCATCATAATTCATATTTTGTAACATATTTCTTACAGGAGTCCCTTGGTAAATCTGGTCAGTGGTGAGTTTCATATCCATTTGCTGCAGGACGTCTCGTCCCCATAGGCTAATAGGAACATCACAGACATATGGCTGAAATATTCCTGTGTGTCCCTCTGTATCTTTCCACGATAATGAGGAAGCACTTTGATTGGGGCTCTCTGCTACTCCTAAGCCTCTCAAGCTCTGAGCTGCTGTGATCAATGGCCAGTGCTTTGGCCAGACCATTGCACTGATAATACTTTTGTCTGCTCCCGTACCTAATAAACCTGTAAATTCCATATTTCCCACTTTTAATTTCAGGAGGGGCCTCTGTTCCATATCCATAGTAAGGTTTATTAAAGTGGTTCCTGTTGATCCAAAACCTCCTTGTCTTTTATTTGTATTTTCACTGGGCCACAAGGAATGTCGACTGGGCAATATAAGCATTTGTGCAATGCGATCCCCTGGAGAGATGACCGTAATTCCTTTTGGTGAAGAGACCAAGGCTTTTATTTGTCCAGTGAAATCAGGATCAATAACCCCTGGGTGTACTATAAGTCCTTTTAGTGTTGAGGAACCTCTACCTAGTAATAGTCCTACACTGTTCTGTGGGATTTTTTCATGCCAATCAGTATCAATCATCTGCACCCCCATATCTGGGGTTAGTATGAGTCTGGAGGTGGCACGGATGTCCAATCCAGCACTTCCTGAGGTGGTTCTGCGCTCCCCTTCTCTGTGGGAGGATACCACCATCGGGGAACTTGTTGAATTACCCCATATATTTGTTGCGGGCCCCGGGGAGGGCCCTGTCTCCCGTTTTTTTGAAGTTCAGGATTCGACCCTAGGAAATTATCCTCCCTATCTCTAATAGGCTGACAGGCACTATTCCGATGACTTCCTCTTCTGCATCTTGGACATAGTCCTGGGGCATAAGGTGTAACAGATTTTACTATAGTTATCTCTTATCTTTTGTTAGGGCATTATCTCCTTGTTGCTGATTTTGTGCATCTATTGAAACGTATTGGCCTTCTCCTATTAACATTTCTATTGGGAAACCTTGCCACTATGTTTCTGCAAGCAGTTTCAACAGCTATTTTTTGCCACTGAGCTTCCCCAATTAGCCATTGTTCTCCAGATAACACTGCTCTGCATAGCTGTCTCCAAGTCTTAACTGCCTCTTTAAAGTTTTTCTAATGGTTGATGGTATCTCCATTTGCTCCTCAAATACGGGCAGGTTCTACAGATTTTGAAGCTCTTTTATTAGGCTTAGGTTTCTCCTACCTTTTTCCCTTGTTCTTAAGTTTTCACTACCACTTGGTTATTTATTTTTGGGGGTTCTTTGTGTTAGACTTAGTTCCCTTTTTTCCCTTGTTCTTAGATTTTTTGAGCAATTATTTTCTAGGTCACCACCACTCAATTTTTCCTCACTTTATTCTCTTTAAGTGTTCTTTTCTGTTACTATTAAATCCTGTTCATGAGGATACCCCTTGTGGCACACTAAGCGGCTTTTCTTACTTTGGCTGTTTTTTTCCTCAATGGCTCCCATTGTTTTTTAATGGTTCCCTGAGGGGTTGCTGCATTCAGACCCTATTGTTACTAATTTGAATAGCTTTAGTTTTGGCAATTACAATAACAGTGGCCTAGCTGCCAGGAGCAACGAGATTACTGAAAGGAAAACTATCAAGTGCGCATTAAAATTTTTATAGCGGCTTTTCACATACTACCTAATTGGACCGCTTCAAGCGTGTTTCTACTTTCACTTTAATTAGACCGCGTTCCACGCGCCAGGACCGCTGATGGCGTGTCCCGATACCCCCCCGACCCGCGTTCTACGCGTTAGGATCCCGGTACCCCTCAACCCGCGTTCCACGCGTCAGGACCGCTAATGGCGCGTCCCGATACCCGCGTTCCACGCGTCAGGACCCCAATACCTTTCAACCCGCGTTCCACGCGTCAGGACTCCTGATGCCTTTCAACCGGACCGCACTCCGCGTGTCCCCAGGACCGCCAATGGCGCATCCTAACACCCTTTTTTTTTTTTTATAACCGGTTCAACTTGTATACAAAAAAATTTTTTCAAATATCTTACCTTGTTTTCTTTTATAAGGCCTTCATCTTCCCGGGTTTCGGCACCAGTTATCGGGTCCCCTCTGGCCGCAGAGAGAGACACGACAAATGTCTGAAGCTTTGGAAGTTTATTGTGCACAGTTCCTTTCCTACGCTCTCTTACCCCTAGCTCCTGCGCACTCTCAGCTTCCCTTTTCCCAGCTTCTTCCACTCCCGCGTACTCCCTCCTTCCAGCTCCGCTCCAGCCGCTGCTGCTGCTGCCGCCGCTTCTTCTGCTCCGTTCCTCAGCTTCTGCCCCCTACTCTCCCGCCCACCAGACTTATATACACTTCAATCAATCAGGGGAGAGTACACGAGATAAACGCGGACAGCTGCAGGCGCGGGATGGGTACACGAGGGGGCATGCTCTAGTCACATCGTTAACTAGCCAATCATTGGAATTCGCTGGTTGTTTACTGTATAGCTGGCCGCTTTTGGCTCAGCGTCAGGTGCCATCTTGACCACGCCCAAGGCTGGGGTTCCCGGGAACCCCCACAAAAAAGTCCTGCCAAATATATGGTGCTATCCTTGCTCTCTTATGACAAAACTTGCTGCCTATTTCTGTGCATGTCATGAGGAGATTCAGAAGATGGGTTAAGAGTAATTCCTTTGGTTTAAGGTCAGTAATGAATACCATCTTTACTTTCCTCTTCATCTTAAAGTTCACTATATAAGCTTTGGAACAGAAGAAATTGTAGTCCCTCTATGTGTACTCCTTAGCAACTCAGTTACAGAGTACAAAAATTTAAAGTTTAAAAATGATACAGGAAGCGATGTTCGTTCATTCTATCCTAGGCCTCTTTTAAGAACCAAGTGAGTGTTTATTGTTAGTATCTTTGTAGTTAGAAAGGATTTACAATTTCAGAGAGGTAGTTTACTATTCATTTTCTTCTATACTAAAGCAATTGTTAATTTTTAAAATACAATTTTCTCACATTGACCATTAGGGGAAAACAGATAATTCAATATCTTTCTCATATGAATGCTTTCATCTTTATAGACAAAATTGATAACTGGTATGTTTTTCCTTTAGTTCTCCAAATAGCAGGCAGAAATGGTTTATGTTAGCAGGGTTTGAATTACTTACTTAAAATTGGTCTTAGGGCTGAGGGTAGAGCTCAGTGGTAGAATGCTTGCTTCACAGGTACAATGACTGAGGTGTGGCCCCCCAGCACATGCAACACAACAGACACACACACACACACACACTCACACACAAATAATGGATCTTAATAAACTGGGATAAGTAGTAATTTGATTCAGTGGTTAAAGTAATATCTCTGGCTTTTATTTATGAAATCTCAGAACTGTACAATTTTTTGGTGGTGGATTTGTTTTTGAGAAATATCTTTATTTTAATGCTTTGGTAAAGTGAAGATAAAAAGCATGCATTTTCATCTTTTTATTAACTGATTAAAAATATGGAATGCTTCATGAATTTGTGTGTCATTCTTGCACAGGGTCATGCTAATCTCTGTAACATTCCAATTTTAGTATATGTGCTGCCAAATTAAGCACTTGTATAAAGGTTTTGTGCAGGACCAAAACAAAAACACTATACCACAGATGTACCGGATCTTAGCAACTGAGTAGTTGATTCCTGTCATCGCAAACTGGTGAGTATTGTCTTCTTAATGAAATTGATGATGATATAAACCCATGAGCACACTCATCAGAAGGAGCTAAGCTATGAAATCCTGTGAGTTGACTCACATCAAGGAACACCTCCTCTTAAGAAATGCAGGTGACCTGGGAATCACTGCTAATTTTGACCACAGTTCCATGCTGAAAGTCTGATTGGAAAAGGTTTGCGTGTCCAACTTGTACTTTTTCGAATGTGCCAATTCAGTTGATGAAAAGAGGAGAAAAAGTTGAGACTAGGGAGGGTTGGCATATTCAAAAGAACTTTTTTATTTTTATTTCTTTTTCCCTAAGCCACATGGGATTCAAACCACAGTCCTTCAGCATGCTAGGCAAGTGCTCTACAAAATGACCTATTTCTTCAGCACTGGAGGAACCCTTTTTAGGTACACTCTGGATCCTCTTTGGATCTAAGTCTCTGAAATTCTATGCAGAAAAAAAAGTCCTAGACAAAGCCAATGAATTTCTAATTCATTCTTTATTTTCCTTTTCACAACAATCCTGCAAGGAACATTTTGTGCACATCATGACCCACAATATAGGGGTGCGACATGAGGGGGAAACTTTATCCCTGTCTATTGAAGGAGGAAAGGGTTGTAGCTCATCATTGAGCATAAAATGATGTCAGTGAGCATGGAGGCCAGGGGGCAGGAGGAGAGGCAGGCATATGTGGTAATTAGAATAGGCTCAGGTTGTTAGTATGAAGGTCATCAAGCCTGTAGATAAGAGCAAACTCTCTATCTATACCAATCTACACTTGCTTCCATGTTTTCTTGAGCTATTCATCCAATGGAAAAAAGAAGGGTTGGGGGCTATTAACTCTTCTCCTTTTGGGTCACTTGACATGCCCTCAGATGGAGTAGTCAGGGACTAAAACTGACTTAAATGGTTCTCAGCTTTCCTGCTGCTCATCAGCACTTGGTAGCATGGAATGAGAAAAGTACCATTGTCTTGAGCTTACTCTTGACAGATTAGATTGAGGCACTAACAGAGTGCTGCTGATTTTTGGAGTTCTAAGTGGAAAGTTTGAGCATCAGAAACCAAGCTCTGCATGGGATATTTTCTTGGCTGAAGTCTACTCTGGACAGATCAGATAGACATACCCCTACAGCCTGGCTGTGTCTGGATCTTGGGAACTTACCAATATTTCTACTTATAGGATGGAGTGAACAAACATCTCAGGTGGTGGGGATGGGGTTTACATCAGATCCTGTGCCATACACTCACACAACTGTGGCCTTCCAAGGTCCAGTTCTTACAAGCAATCACTTGTTCCCATTCAATCTCCCAACCTCTTCAACTGTTTGTCCTCACTAACATACTCAAAAGGAAAGCAGGCTGCACTCCCTTTTGTATCTCATTGTGTATAATCTTCTCTGTGCATATTTCAATAGCATTCCACTAGGGTCACCCTGGGCCACATGATAGGCACTCTAGGGTTTTCACAGGAGTGAACTCAGTTGCAACCTCCACAAGATGGCTCTGTGCCATAGGCCTCTGCTCACAAGTTGAGAAATATGGATTACTTATGAGTTAAGTTCAGACTGCCTTTCTGCTCTATAGCTGTTTTTTTGCAAAATATGACCACTATATTTTTCTCTTTTCCTTTGTGTAATACCCCACAATGCCTGCCTGCCAGGCCTTGCATTTGTCACTGTCATCAGGCAGAGTGCTGATGTATCCTTTCTTGACCTCTATGACAAAGACCAGACTTTCTGGGTCTCTTCATGTCTCTCTAACAGTGAACTCCCTCTCTCACTTGCCTGGTTGTATAGCTGTTCTTCAGCTACTTCAATTCTGAGCCACAGAGAAGCTAAAAAGTATATTTCCCATATATGCTGCCATCTTAGTTTTTTAAAACTTTAAAAACATAGTGTATTCTTTAGTTATTAAAAATAAATCTTCTCATTCTGTTTCTTTATAAGGAAATTTCCCCACATGGAAACTTTATACTGAGAAAACATGTTGTATGTACATTGACTAGAAACTGTAATGACTAGAAACATGTGGGTATACATTAGATTGGTCCTTTGTTGGAAATAGCATATGTATAATTTTATTATATTATTCTTGTTTCAATTTCCTTAATAAAAAAGATCACAGAGAATATATTAAAAATGGCAAGAAGGGAAGAAATGATGTTACCCACATGAAGGAAAATTAACTATCAAAGAAAATGTCAGTTACACCAACTAAGAAATAAGGACATGCCTTAGAAATAAGTTCTAGATATACAGGACACATTGCATGCATCAGAATCCAAAATATTTGATGATTCTTTGGCATCTTTAAATTTATTACTTTTTCTTATCTGTATTACCAAACAGTATTTAAACAGGAGAAATCAAAAACATTTCTTTGCAACATCTCCAAAGATTTTTTTCATTTTGGTATTTTAAATAAATAAACTTTGCCTGAATGTTCAAATACACAACTGTACATAGGAAATAAGAACTTAACAGGCTGCTTTTTCCCAATGGGTAACTAAAAGCAAAAAAAAAAAAAAAAAAATCTTGGTATCTCTTCCTCCATTGTATCTTTTATTACCTTAAACTTTGGATCAGCTCTGCAAACAGGCATGCTATTCACTTAAGGAGTTTATAAAAACTGGTAATACAAGTTTGATTAGCTCTCAGCTTATCTAACCTGTCCCATCTCCTCCAAGACTGGGGAGGGAGATCAATAAGAGAATGAAGGTAATGTGAACAGTCTGTTAACTGCCAATTTCTGTGCCATCCTGTTTCAGCCCCTCAGAATGGTACCAAAGAGTCTCCAGTCATTATTCTTAATGTTCCAGAAACAGACAAATCACAATGAGACTGATTTTTTCTTGAGGTTCATAGAACCAATTCTGAGATAATGACCAACCAGACCAATTTGACTAAGGCTATCCAATTAAGCATACCTCCTGTTTTCTGCCCCAATTTTTCTTCTATTTGAACCTAAATCTCATATCAATATCCTCAAAGACAGGCTGGTCTTTTATCCTGCTTGTCTTTCTGATTTAGCTCTGCTAATTAAGTTGTCTGTCCCCATTACTTTTTGCCATTTGATTTCTGGAGTGAGTGGTCAGATCTAATTTTTTGGAACTCATTGAAGTTAGGACCCCTATGGCCTAAATCTCTGGTAACAAACCCTAGGATACAACCATGTGAAAGAAAAGAAAGAAAAGAAAAGAAAAGAAAGAAAAAGAAAAGAGAAAGATAAAGGTAACCAACATCAAAAAAACCATCTACAGCAAAAAAAATAGGAAGTCAAAGTTCACAGGAAGTAAATGGGCACATTTTTGAGTGTTTTTTTTTCTGGAATTTAAAAAAAATAGCACATAAAATTATATTATTTATGTTGTAGAACATGATGGTTTGGAATATGTATACAATATGGAATGGTTAAATCATAGCCGCTCTCTGGAGATGGTGTGGACGTCACACAAGCCAGACATATACTTTTACCTTTGAGTTATATCCCAAGACTGCAAGAATCAAGCTCATTAACATATATGTCACATATATTTTTGGGCAGTGTGGTGACAGCAGTTAAAATTTTCTCTCTTACCAATTTTCAAGTACACAGTACATTGTTATTAGTATATTCATCACATTATGCAACAGAACTAAATATATTCCTAACTGGAATTTTGTGTATTTTGACCAATATCTCCCTAAACTCCACAAAGACTACTTTTTGCATATTTGCAGTTTTCCAAGTTTCTATTACTTTTATAGTAAAAGTGAACTTCACTTTTTAAAAAAGCCTGCAAAATATACTCAAATATATGGTTGCCATTTAAGGGTAGCATGGTTACCTAGACAAAGCAATATCTAGGCCACAGGAGAGAATAAACTAAATAAAACTTAAACCCCTGTTTTTGAACTAAGACTGACAAAAAAAGGAAAGTATTCTTTGTAACAAAATGACTCAAATTCATATATATTTAAACCGAGAAAAGTAAATGTTTTCAAACACTGACAAGAAAAAGAAACCACAAAGTAATTTTCCAAAAGCAACATCACAAACTTATTACAAGTTATACACCCATTCTAAAAGTAGACAAAATCAGAAGCCCTCAACCTTAAAAAAAGTGCTGATAACATATATAGCTAGATAAATCAAGGTGCAAATTTTAATTTATATTCCAAGAAATGATTTTAGCACCTTTTGAAAATCAACAATTATACATTTGATGACATTTCTCATAACTGAATTGATACATCTGGGAGAGGGACACAAGAGAAGAGAAAAAAATCACTCTGAAGGACCACTAATAAGATTAACTCAAAACCTTCTGCTGAGCTGGGCAGAGCACTTGCCTAGCATTTTTGAAGCACTGGGTTCAATTCTCAGCACCACATATAAGTAAATAAAACAAATGTCCATCAAAAATTTCAAAAAAAGCCTACTGCTTCTAGTGTGGTGAATGGTCAGTTTTTTTACATTTCCATTTCAACACAGATATCACATTTACACAACATGTCATTCAAAAACTATTAGAAAATTTAAAAATGGAATAGAAAATATGAGTTCATATGTTTAATTATTATGACATAATAGAGAAATTACTATCAAATTAATCCACATGTTTTCCAAAGCCTTCAGGTTCTATACTGACTACTGCAACTCCAGTACACTGATACCTCTTCTTGGTGGGGGCAGGGTTGGAGCATTGCCAACATGACACTCACAGCTGATTCCCAGTGTTCACCAGTTAGACATCAGCCACCTGCAAATAAAGACCACTGAAATTTCTTTTCCCACTTTTTTCTTTCTGTATAATATTGAATAAAATGGTATGTAAAAATTATGCAAACTGAAAAGAGTTTCCAGTGTCAAACCTAGACAAACAATACAAAATTAAAAGAATAATAGCCCAATGAGAAATCCATATGCAGTAAAATACAACTAAACCCGTACCTCTCAACCTGCAAAATTCAACTCAAAATAGATCAAGGTTCCAGAAACTAGACCACAGACCTTGCACCAAATAGAAGAAAAAGTAAGTCCAAAGCTTCATCATGTTGGCTTAGGATCAGACTTCCTGAACAATACTCCCAAAGCACAAGAAATAAAAGCAGGAGTCAATAAGTGGTAATGATTCAAACTAAAAAGCTTTATCTCAGCAAAGAAAACAATCAACAATGTGAACAGAGAGCTTACAAAGTGGGAGAAAATATGTGGCACACACACTTCAGATAGAGCACTAATCTCCAGAATTCATAAATAACTCAAAAAACTTTACACCAAGAATACAAATAAACCAATCAATAAATGGGCTAAATAAATGAGCAGATACTTCGCAGAAGGTCTAAAATCAACAGATACATGAAAAAATGCTCAACATCTCTAGTAATAAGAGAAATGCAAATCAAAACCACCCTAATATTCATCTAACCCTAATTAGAATGCTTATTATCAAGAATACAAACAACAATAGGTGTTGGTGAGGATGTGGGGAAAAAGGTATACTCATACATTGCTGATGGGGTTGAAAATTGGTGAAGCCACTCTGGAAAGTAGTATGGAGATTCCTTAGAAAACTTGGAATAGAACCACCATTTGACCCAGCTATCCCATTCCTTGGCCTATACACAAAGAACATAAAATCAGCATACTTCAGTGACACAGACACATCAATGTTTATGTAGCTCAAATCACAATAGCTAGATTGTGGAACCAACCCAGATGCCCTTCAATAGTTGCATGGATAAAGAATCTGTGTCATATGTACACAATGGAATATTATTCAGCCATAAAGAAGAATAAAATTATGGCATTTACAGGTAAATGGATGCCGTTGGAGAATACATGCTAGGTGAAGTAAGCAAATCCCAAATATGCAAAGGCCAAAGGATTTCTCTGATAAGTGGATGGTGATACATAATTGGGGGTGGGGGAATATGAGGGAAGAATGAATGAAGGATGGATTATGTAGAGGAAAATGAGGAGTGAGGAGGGGATGGGGGAAGAAAAGATAATGATATATTATTACCCTATGTACAGTTATGTTTACACAAACAGTGTGACTCTACTTTGTGTACAACCAGAGAAAAGAAAGTTGTACCCCATTAGTGTACAATGAATCAAAATATTAATAAAAAGCCCAAGAAATAATTTCTCCTTTTTGATCTATTCCTTTAAGTGAGAAATAACAGGTACTAGATTTCCATTTAAAATGGGGACTATACATAGCAAATAAATATGCTTCAGTCAGATCTTCTAAAACTTTGTTACTAAATATAGCATTTTCATAGAAATAAGCAGTAGAAATTGGTTTGTTTACTCAATTCGAGTAAGAATTGGTTTTGAGAGTACCCTGAATAAAGGTAAGCAAACACAAAAAGTTGAAAACCTGTTGACTAATACAATTTCTCCAAATGTGAAATTGTGATGCCACAGTCATATTACCTAAGTAGGTCAACTATTTCATAAAATTATATTAAATTTTCCCTTCACAATACAAAGAAAGAGTTAATCTGCTGGATATATTCAAAAATATTTGTTTCCAAAAAATAAATATTTGAGTCTGGTAGAAGTTTTTTACCTCATTAAACAAAAATTTTCTGCAAAGCAGTTGTAATTCTAGTCACTTAAACAAGTAATCTTAGTAATCTTTAAACTTTTTGTTCTACTTATTACATTAGTAATCTGAGATACTAAACTCCAAGATTATTCATCCAGGTGGTCAGATCCTGAACTATAAATCTAGTATCTGAACAATTACAATGGCTATATATACTGATAAAATATATCACAAAAGAAATGATATTTTGGAGCAGGAGAAAAAAAAACAAACCTTGGAAATCCAATTACACTGCTGTGGTAGAATAAGCCTCATGTATAGAGTCAAAGACTCAGTTTTACATTGCATATTTTGGGCAACCTGAAAAAGTTACCCAATTGTTTTAGGCTTCAGTTTCCCTACCAGGCCTATTTCAAAGAAAAGCAGGACTATATCCAGAAATGAATTGAAAATGTGAATCCATACACTAAATGCTCCTAGTAAGAAGCATACCCATGCTTTGTACCCAACCACTAGGGTGCTAACCACAGCAGCATCAAATTCAAAGGTCACTTAGTAACAGGAAGGGCAATGACTTTCTAATTTGAGATTCTACCTCTGGAGGACATATACATTTTACTTTTAGAAGTGTTGTAAAGGAAATAGAACATTACAAATGAAAAAGAATTATTTAAGCAAAATGGCTACTTGTCACACGTCAAGAAGTTACAGGAGATTCAAAGAGCAATACCCAATTAAATTATTTATGTACAGAATTTCTGTATAATATGTGCTAAATATAAAAATTACAAAGATAAAACTCACAGACCATAAAAATATCACAAATGCAAGTTAAACAGATTATCACATATACCACCAAAATAACTGTGATAAAATACATAACCAAATGCATCAGAAGGATCCAAAGGTTAATTTCTAAAGAGATTACTCTTTGGACTGGGGAGATAGCTTGGATGGTAGACTGCCTGCCTCCCAAGCACAAGGCCCTGAGTTTGATACCCAGTACCACACAAAAAAGAGATTACTCTTTGAAATTACTTTTGAGTTATAGTAGTATTCTTATAATAAATATAAGACTCGCCAAAGTGGTTTATACTTTAATCCTCTTATTCTCATACCAAAGAAAAAAAATTTTTTTAAAAAAGGGTCATATTATTTTTAAATCAAAAAATATAAATCGTATGAATACATGCTTTATTGGCCATAAATATTAAATTCACTAATTCATTAATTTGGTACTATTTACCCTTTTCTTATTCTATTAATACTTTTCTTAAGTTTTAAGATTGCTTTACCTTTATTAACATATTAGTAAAGTGAAACAGTATTTCAGATATAAGAATCTATGCTCAGCAAAAATTGCAAATCCCAATTAAGTCAAGACAACCTATGTGTCCTTCAATTGATGAGTGCCTAAAGAAACTGTGGTAAATATATACAATGAAATATTACTCAGCCATAAAGAATAATAGAATTATGGCATTTGCAGCCAAATGGATGAAAATGGAGAATATCATGCTAAGGGAGATAAGCCAATCTCACACAACCAAAGGATGAATGATCTCACTGATAAGTGGATGATGACAGATAATGGGGGGTGGGAGGGAGGCAAGAATGGAGGAAGGAGGGACTGTATAGAGGGAAAGAGGGGTTGAAAGGGTGGGGGTGAAGGAAAAAATAACAGAATGAATCAAACACTATTACCCTATGTAAATGTATGATTACAAAAATGGTACACTTTTACTTCATGTAGAACCAGAGAAACAACATGTATCCCATTTGTTTTCAATAAAAATAAATAAAAAAGAATATCTTTAAAGATGACAAAGCAAATCCCAAGGTATATGTTATAAATATTATATTCTTATGCCATTAAACTGATGTACAGTTATATATGATCCAGATTCCATTTTTTAAAATTGCCAATTTTTAGCTTTAGTGTCTTATGACTGTGCCTTCACATCATCTAGTTCTACAAAATGACATTTCTCTGCAGAACTTAAATACTGCAGGCCTTTCTACTTAGCATATATATTAGGTAAGGTTAGCATTGGCATAGGGGAATACTTGATGTAGTGGATAAAAATTCTATACAAAGGTTCATTTGCCCCCCATCACTGCCATAACAATTCACCACAAACAATATTTAAACAACCCACTTATTATGTTATAGTTCTGTAGGCTGGAAGTCTGATGTGGATCTCAGACTTCATTGATCATGATGATTATGATGTCTACAGAAACTATGTTCCTTATTGAAGGTTGGAGATGATCCAGTTCCTTGCTTATTCAGGTTGTTGGCAGAATACAATGCTTTGAAATGGTAGGACTGAGATCATCATATCTTTGCTAACTTGTAAAATAAGGGCAATTCCCAGCTTCTAGAAGTCACTCATGGTACTTCATTGTCAAATAAATAATGATAGGTTGACTTCTTGAATTCCACCTCTTTTTTTTCATTTTTTAGTTTTTATTTTCATTCTTGCATTATAGTTGTATATATGATGGAATTTGTTATTATATATTTGTGCACACACATAATAAAACAATATAATTTAGCCTATATCACTGATACTTCTGACTCTTCAATTTTTTCATGTATTTCTTATGGCATCTAACCATCAATCTCTAAATATATTTATACTATTTATAAATCATTAGTACCAATATTCAATTTAATATCTGAAATATAAGAAATTCTTTCTTGGTAGTCATGGAGCAAGTTAACATGTGAGTCAGGCTGCTTTCATCACGGAGGTAGCAGGTGGTCACCCAACCTGCCTGCCTGCCTTGCAGAGTCAGGCAGCGGGTAGCCAACCCACCCAACCACCAGGCCAAATACAGATGCCACCATTGAACAACCCCATCCATCCACCACGCTGAGGTTTGTTGCCATAATGGAGTTAGCCAGAGGCTACTTTATAGACTGGTCCAGGCATTGTGAATTACTCCTAAGGCCGTGGCCATCATCACTGGAAGGGCAACTCCCTTCCTGAGACACCTACAGAGGCTAGAAGACCATACAAGACCCAGGAGCCAAGAAGAGAAAGTATTGAGAGACACAGGAGCAATTCAGAGCCACCAGGGAATATATCCCACCTGAAGGCCATCATCCATAGAAGGCCAGCTTCCTAGTGGAGCACCACATAATCAATTTCCTCCAACTTCAGTCTACTGAAGGCTAAGAGGTTGAATTATTGGAAATCTATAGAAAATAGTACTCATTAGAGGAAATCTGCAATATCCCAGAGTTTCACTACTAGAGGGGTACATACCTGAACAATATGAGAAAACAAGGGAAGAAAATATCCCAAACAAACCTAGATGGTATAGCAATAATATCCAATGACAGCATGGCAGAAGAAATGTCAGAAAGGGAGTTCAGATAACACATAATCAAAACAATCAGAAAAGAAAATGAGGAGATGAAAGAGCAATTGCAGGCATTCAAGGATGAGATGAAAGGGCAAATGCAGGCATTGAATGATTGCACCAATCGACAGGTAAAAGAGCAAATACAGGGAGCAAAAGATCATTTCAATAAAGAGTTAGAGATATTGAAAAAACAAACAAACAGAAATCCTTAAAATAAAGAAAACAATAAAACAAATTAAAAACTCCATAGAAAGCATAACCAATAGGATAGAACACCTGGAAGACAGAACCTCAGATATTGAAGACAAAATATTTAATCTTGAAAATAAAATTGACCAAACAGAGAAGATGGTAGAAAATTATGAATAGAATCTACAAGAACTATGGGATACCATGAAAAGGCCAAATTTAAGAAGTATCAGGATTGAGTAAAGCTTAGAGAAAAAAACCAAAGTATTAAACAATCTATTCAATGAAATAATATCATAAAATTTCCCAAATCTGAAGAATGATATGGAAAATCAAGTACAAGAGTCTTATAGGACTCCAAATTCACAAAATTACAATAGACCCACACCAAGGCACATTATAATGAAAATACCTAACAATCAAAATAAAGACAGAATTTTAAAGAGTGTGAGAGAAAAGAATCAAATTACATTCAGGGGGAAACCAATATGGATATCAATAGGTTTTATAATCCAGACCCTAAAAGCTAGAAGGACCTGGAACAACATATTTCAAGCCCTGAAAGAAAATGGATGCCAACCAAGAATATTATACCTAGCAAAAATTACCGTCAGATTTTTTTCAGGTTTTATTTTATTTTATTTTATTTTATTTTTTGTATACAAATGGGATACATGTTGTTTCTCTATTTGTACATAGAGTCAAGGCATACCATTTGTGTAATGATACGTATACATAGGGCAATGATGTTTATTTTTTCCTTCCCCCCAACCCTCCCACCCCTCTTTTCCCTCTATACAGTCCTTCTTTCCTTCATTCTTACCGCTTTCCTTATCCCTAACCCTAAACCTAACCCTAAACCTAATGCTAACACCTCCCACACCCCATTATATGTCCTCATCCGCTTATCAGCGAGATCATTCATCCTTAGTTTTTTGAGATTGGCTTATCTCACTTAGCATGATATTCTCCAATTTCATCCATTTGCCTACAAATGCCAAAATTTTATCATTCTTCAATGCGGAATAATATTCCATTGTATATATATGCCACAGTTTCTTTATCCATTCATCAACTGAAGGGCATCTAGGATGGTTCCACAATCTGGCTATGGTGAATTGAGCAGCAATGAACATTGATGTGGCTGTATCTCTGTAGTATGCTGATTTTAAGTCCTTTGGGTAAGGGCAAGGAGTGGGATAGCTGGGTCAAATGGTGTTTCCATTCCAAGCTTTCTGAGGAATCTCCACACTGCTTTCCAGAGTGGCTGCACTAATTTGCAACCCCACCAGCAATGTATGAGTGTTCCCTTTTCACCACATCCTTGCCAACACCTATTGTTGCTTGTATTCTTGATAATCGCCGTTCTAATTGGGGTGAGATGAAATCTTAGGGTAGTTTTGATTTGCATTTCCCTTATTACTAGGGATGTTGAAAATTTTTCATATATCTGTCGATTACTTGAACATCTTCTTCTGTGAAGTGTCTGTTCATTTCCTTAGCCCATTTGTTGATTGGATTATTTGTATTCTTCCAGTAGAGTTTTTGAGTTCTTTATACATTCTGGAAATTAGCGCTCTATCTGAGGTATGGTTGGCAAAGATATTCTCCCACTCTGTAGGCTCTCTCTTCACATTTCTGATAGTTTCCTTTGCTGAGAGAAAGCTTTTTAGTTTGAATCTATCCCAGTTGTTGATTCTTGCTTTTATTTCTTGTGCTATGGGAGTCCTGTTAAGGAAGTCTGATCCTAAGCCAACAAGTTGAAGATTTGGACCTACTTTTTCTTCTATAAGATGCAGGGTCTCTGGTCTGATTCCAAGGTCCTTGATCCATTTTGAGTTGAGTTTTGTGTAGGGTGAGAGATAGGGGTTTAATTTCATTCTATTGCATATGGTTTCCAGTTTTCCCAGCACCATTTGTTGAAGAGGCTATCTTTTCTCCATTGCATATTTTTGGGACCTTTGTCTAGTATGAGAAAATTGTATTTATTTGGGGTTTGTGTCCCATGTCCTCTATTCTGTACCATTGATCTACCTGTCTACTTTGGTACCAATACCATGCCGTTTTTGTTACTATTGCTTTGTAGTAGAGTTGAAGATCTGCTATTGCAATACCCCCTGCTTCACTCTTGCTACTGAGGATTGCTTTAGCTATTCTAGGTTTTTTATTCTTCCAGATGAATTTCATAACTGCTTGCTCTATTTCTGCAAGGTACATCATTGGGATTTAATTGGAATTGCATTGAATCTGTATAGCACTTTAGGTAGTATAGCCATTTTGACAATATTAATTCTGCCTATCCAGGAATTTGGGAGATCTTTCCATTTTCTAAGGTTTTCTTTAATTTCTTTCTTTAGTGTTCTGTAGTTCTCATTGTAGAGGTCTTTCACCTCTTTTGTGAGATTGATTCCCAAGTATTTTATTTTTTTCGATGCTATTGTGAATGGGGTAGTTTTCCTAATTTCTCTTTCTGAAGATTCATCACTTATGTATAAAAATGCATTGGATTTATGAGCATTGATCTTGTAACCTGCTAGTTTAGTGAATTCACTTATGAGTTCTAAAAGTTTTCTGGTGGAACTTCCAGGTTCCTCTAAATATATAATCATGTCATCAGCGAACAGGGATAGTTTGAGTTCTTCTTTTCCTATTCGTATCCCTTTAATTTCTTTGGTTTGTCTGATTGCTCTGGCTAGAGTCTCAAGGACGATGTTGAATAGAAGTGGTGAAAGAGGGCATCCCTGCCTTGTTTCAGTTTTTAGGGGGAACGATTTCAGTTTTTCACCATTTAGAATGATATTAGCCACGGGCTTAGCGTAGATGGCCTTTATAATGTTAAGGAATGTTCCCACTACCCCAATTTTTTCTAGTGTTTTGAGCATGAAGCGATGCTGTATTTTATTGAATGCTTTTTCTGCATCTATTGAAATAATCATGTGATTCTTAACTTTAAGTCTGTTGATATGGTGAATGGCATTTATTGATTTCCGAATGTTGAACCAACCTTGCATCCCTGGGATGAAACCCACTTGATAATGCTGCACTATGTTTTTAATATGTTTTTGTATGCAATTTGCTAAAATTTTGATTAGAATTTTTGCGTCGATGTTCATTAAGGATATTGGTCTGAAATTTTCTTTCCTCGATGTGTCTCTGTCTGGTTTAGGTATCAGGGTACTATTGGCTTCAAAGAATGATTTTGGGAGGGTTCCCTCCTCTTCTATTTCATGGAATAGTTTGAGGAGTATTGGAATGAGCTCTTCTTTAAAGGTTTTGTAGAACTCGGCTGAGAACCCATCTGGTCCTGGACTTTTCTTTGTTGGTAGGCTTTTGATGACCTCTTCAATTTCATTGCTTGAAAATGGTTTATTTAAGTTGTGTATGTCCTCCTCATTCAGTTTAGGTAATTCATATGTCTCTAGAAATTTGTTGATGTCTTCAAGGTTTTCTGTTTTGTTGGAGTATAGATTTTTGAAATAGCTTCTAATTATGTTTTGTATTTCACTCGTGTCTGTTGTGATGTTTCCTTGTTCATTCCGAATTTTAGTAATTTGAGTTTTCTCCTTCTTTCTCTTTGTTAGTGTGGCTAAGGGTTTATCAATTTTATTTATTTTTTCAAAGAACCAACTATTTATTTTGTTAATTTTTCCAATTGTTTCTTTTGTTTCAATTTCATTGATTTTGGCTCTGATTTTAACAATTTCCTATCTTCTACTACTTTTGGTACTGGTCTGCTCTTCTTTTTCCTAGCACTTTGAGCTGTAGTGTTAAGTCGTTTATTTGTTGATTTCTACTTCTTTTTTTGAATGCGCCCCATGAAATAAATCTTCCTCTAAGTACTGCTTTCATAGTGTCCCAGAGATTTTGATATGATGTGTTTTTGTTCTCGTTTACTTCTAAGAATTTTTTAATTTCCCTCCTGATGTCTTCTGTTATCCATTCATCATATAATAGTGTATTATTTAATCTCCAGGTATTGGAGAAGTTTCTGTTTTTTATTCTGCCATTTATTTCTAATTTCAATCCATTATGACCTGATAGAGTACAAGGTAGAATCTCTATCTTCTTCTATTTGCTAACAGTAGCTTTGTGGCATAAAATATGGTCTATTTTAGAGAAGGATCCATGTGCTGCTGAGAAGAAAGTGTATTCGTTCTTTGTTGGATGGTATATTCTATATATGTCCGTTAAGTCTAAATTGTTGATTCTGTTGTTGAGATCTACAGTTTCTTTATTCAATTTTTGATTGGACGATCTATCCAGTGGTGAGAGAGGTGTGCTAAAATCGCCTTGTATGATTGTGTTGTGGTCTATTTGATTTCTGGAATTGAGAAGAATTTGTTTGACGTACGTGGCTGAGCCAATGTTTGGGGCATAGATATTTATGATTGTTATGTCTTGCTGATTTATGCTTCCCTTAAGCAGCATGTAATGTCCTTCTTATCCCTTCTGACTAGTTTTGGTTTGAAGTCCACATTATCTGAAATGAGGATGGATACTCCAGCTTTTTTGCTGTGTCCATGTGCATGGTATATTTTTCACCATCCTTTCAACTTTAGTCTATGGGTGTCTCTTTCTATGAGATTAATCTCATGCAGGCAGCATATTGTTGGATTTTTCCTTTTAATCCAATCTGCCAGTCTGTGTCTTTTGATTGATGAATTCAGGCCATTAACATTCAGGGTTATTATTGTGATATGATATGTATTCCCAGTCAATTGACTCATATTTGTTTTTGACATGATTTGGTTTCTCCTTTATTTGGCTATTCCTTTAGGCTAGCGCTTCCTGTTGCTGATTTTCATCGTTGTTTTTCATCTCTTCCTCATGGAATATTTTTTGAGAATGTTCTGTAATGCTGGCTTTCTTTTTGTAAATTCCTTTAGCTTTTGTTTATCATGGAAGGATCTTATTTCATCGTCAAATTTGAAGGTAAGTTTTGCTGGGTATAAGATTCTTGGTTGGCATCCATTTTCTTTCAGGGCTTGGTATATGCTGTTCCAGGCCCTTCTACCTTTTAGTGTCTGGATTGAAAAATCTGGTGATATTCTTATTGGTTTCCCTCTGAATGTAATTTGATTCTTTTCTATTGCAACCTTTAAAATTCTGTCTTTATTTTGTATGTTAGGTATCTTCATAATAATGTGCCTTGGTGTGGTTCTGTTGTAATTTTGTATGTTTGGAGTTCTATAAGCCTCTTGTACTTGGTTTTCCATTTCATTCTTCAGATTTGGGAAATTTTCTGATATTATTTCATTGAATAGATTGTTCATTCCTTTGGTTTGTTTCTCTAAGCCTTCCTCAATCCCAATAGTTCTTAAATTTGGCCTTTTCATGATATCCCATATTTCTTGTAGATTCTGTTCATGATTTCTTACCATCTTTTCTGTTTGGCCAACTTTGCTTTCAAGATTAAATAATTTGTCTTCAATGTCTGAGGTTCTGTCTTCTAGGTGTTCTATCCTATTGGTTATGCTTTCTATGGAGTTTTTAACTTGGTTTATTGTTTCTTTCATTTCAAGTATTTCAGTTTGTTTTTTTTTTTTTTTCAGTATCTCTAACTCTTTATTTAAATGATCTCTTGCTTCCCGTATTTGGTCTTTTAACTGTTGATTGGTGCGATCATTTAATGCCTGCATTTGCTCTTTCATCTCCTCCTTCAATGCCTGCATTTGCTCATTCATCTCCTCATTAGCTTCCATGATCATTTTAATTACGTACATTCTGAACTCCCTTTCTGACATTTCTTCTGCTGTGCTGTCATTGGGTTTTATTGATGTAGTATCTAGGTTTGTTTGCGACATTTTCTTCCCTTGTTTTCTCATATTGGTCAGCTGTCAGTAGGGATCCTGAGATATTGCAGTTTTCCGCTATTGGCTTATAGTGTCCCGGTAGATTTCCAGTGTATCACCTCCCAGCCTTCAGTAGCCTGATGTCTTGGAGGGAATCTGATAATGCAGTGCATCCGATGAAAACTGCCCCTAGCCCCCTACTGGTTCCACGGTTTGGAGCTGGCTCTGTGTGGAAAGGCTCTCACTGTGGGCCTGCACTTTGCAGCTGGCCATGTGGGAGGAGCCCACCGCCGGAGTGTGGAAGGCTACCTTGGGAAGACCCTAGCTGTCCTTCCTGGCTCCCATAAGCCACCTCTATATGGGCCTGCCACCCAGACCGAGCTTTACCCAGTGGGCAGACTCACTTGTGGCTCTATTTCAGTCCGAGTCTCTCAATGCCTCCCCTTCTTAACTCCTGGATTCTGGAGAGACTGGGGGTGCAGTCACCCTCTAGGCCACCATCTTGGATCGCCCCATGAAGAGAGCCTGCAGCCGGAGTGGGCATAGCCACCTGAAGAGGTCTCTGGCTGCCCTGCCCTGATCCCAGAAGCTGCTTGTGGATCGAAGCTCTCCGTTGGTTTGGGGTCTTGTGGCTGGTTCTATGTAGAGAACCTCTCACTGGGCGGTCTGGTCTGAGAAGCTAGCCTTGAAAGGCACCTCCCACCGCAGGGATCCAAACTACTTGGGGAAGTCTCTGGCTGCCATATCCTGGTCCCTGAAACTGCTTGCGTGCTGTAGTATGCTGCGCTGCGCTGGCTCCAGGACTTGGAGCTTGTTCTGTTGAGAAAGGCTCTCACTAGCGGGTCCGTTCTGTTCCGAGAACCTGGAGAAGCTGGCTGTGTGAGCAGGGCCCACTGCCGGAGTGCACAGGACTGCCTGTGGAAGACTCTAGCTGCCCTGCCCAGCTCCAATAAGCCACCTCTATCTGGGCCTGCCACCCGGGTCAAGCTTTACCCAGTGGGCAGACTCTACTGTGGCTCTATTTTAGTCCGAGTCTCTCAATGCCTCCCCTTCTTAACTCCTGGGTTCTGGAGTGACTGGGGGTGCAGTCACCCTCTACACCGCCATCTCGGATCACCCCCTACCTTCAGATTTGATGATGAAATAAAATCCTTCATGGTAAAGAAAAACTAAAAGAACTTATAAAAAGAAAGCCAGCATTACAGAACATTCTCTGCAAAATATTTCATAAGGAAGAAGTGTAAAACAATGATGTAAGTCAACAAAGGCAAGAACTACACAAAATTAACAACCAAATAAAGGAGAAGTCAATTTGTGTCAAAAAAGTGAGCTAAATGACTGGGAATACCAATCATATCTCAATAATAACCCTGAAAGTTAATGTCCTGAACTCATCAATCAAAAGACATAGACTGGCGGATTGGATTAAAACGAAAAATCCAACAATATGCTGCCTGCAAGAGACTCATCTCATACACAGAGTTTCCCACAGACTAAAGGTGAAAGGATGGGGAAAAACATACCATGCACATGGACACAGCAAAAAAGCTGGAGTATCCATCCTCATTTCAGATAATGTGGACTTCAAGCCAAAACAAGTCAGAAGGGATAAAGAAGGACATTACATACTGCTTAAGGGAAGCATAAATCAGCAAGACATAAAAATCATAAATATCTATGCCCCAAACATTGGCTCAGCCATGTACGTCAAACAAATTCTTCTCAATTCCAGAAATCAAATAGACCACAACACAATAATACTAGGCGATTTTCACACACCTCTCTCACCACTGGATAGGTCCTCGAAACAAAAATTGAACAAAGAAACCATAGATCTCAATAACACAATCAATAATTTAGACTTAATGGACATTTATAGAATATACCATCCAACAAAGAGTGAATACACTTTCTTCTCAACAGCCCATGGATCCTTCTCTAAAATAGACCATATATTATGCCGCAAAGCTACTGTTAGCAGATACAAGAAGATAGAGATAGTACCTTTTATTCTATCAGATCAAAATGGATTGAAATTAGAAATAAATGACAGAATAAAAAGCAGAAATTACTTCAGCACCTGGAAATTAAATAATAGGCTATTGTATAATGAATGGATAACAGAATACATCAGGCAGGAAATTTAAAAAATTCAGAGGGAAATAGAACAAAGAAACAACATATCAAAATCTCTGGGACAATAAGAAAGCAGTTCTTAGAGGAAAATTTATTTCATGGAGTGCATTCAATAAAAGAAGAAAAAATCAACAAATAAATGACTGAACACTACAGATCAATGCCCTAGAAAAAGAAGAACAGAGCAACACCAAAAATCATATAAGACACAAAATAGTGACAATCAGAGCTGAAATCAATGAAATTGAAACAAAAGAAACAATAAAAAATATGAGAAAATAAATAGTTGGTTCTTTGAAAAAATAAACAAAATTGATTAACCCTTAGCCACACTAACAAAGAGAAGAGAGAAAACCCAAATTACTAAAATTCAGAATGAAAAAGGAAATATCACAACAGACACCAGTGAAATACAAAACATAATTAGAAGTTATTTTGAAAATCTATACTCCAACAAAATAGAAAATCTTGAAGATTTCAACAGGTTTCTAGAGACATATGAATTGCCTAAACTTAACCATGAGGACAAACACACTTTAAATAAACCAATTTCAAGTAATGAAATAGAAGAAGTCATCAAAAGCCTACCAACAAAGAAAAGTCTTTTACCAGATGGGTTCTCAACCGAATTCTACAAAACCTTTAAAGAAGAGCTCATTGCAATACTTCTCAAAGTATTTCATGATATACAAGAGGAGGGAACCCTCCCAAACTCATTCTATGAAGCCAATATCACCCTGAAACCTAAACCAGACAGAGACACATGAAAGAAAGAATTTCAGACCAATATCCTTAATGAACAATGATACAAAAATTCTCAACAAAATCTTAGCAAATTGCATACAAAAATGTATTTAAAAAGATAGTGCTCCATGATCAAGTGGGTTTTATCCCAGGGATGCAAGGTTGATTCAACATCTGGAAATCAATAAATGTAATTCACCAAATCAATAGACTTAAAGTTAAGAATCACATGATTATTTTGATAGATGCAGAAAAAGCATTTGATAAAATACAGCATCCCTTAATGCTCAAAACACTAGAAAAAATATGGATAGTTGGAACATTCCTTAACATTGTAAAGGCCTTCTCTGCTAAGTCCATGGTCAATATCATTCTAAATGGTGAAAAACTGAAAGCACTCCCCCTAAAAACTGCAACAAGGCAGGGATGCCCTCACTTACCACTGCTATTCAACATTTTCCTTGAAAGTCAAGCCAGAGCAATTAGACAGACCAAGAAAATTAAAGGGATATGAATAGGAAAAGAATAACTCAAACTATCCCTATTTGATGATGACATGATTATATATTTAGAGGAAACAGAAAATTCCACCAGAAAACTTTTAGAACTCACAAGTGAATTCACTAAACTAGCAGGATATAAGATTAATGCCCATAAATCCAATGCATTTTTATACATAAGTGATAAATCTTTAGAAAGAGAAGTTAGAAAAACTACCCCATTCACAATAGCTTCAAAAAAAATTAAAATACTTGGGGGAATAAATCTCACAAAAGAGGTGAAAGACCTCTACAATGAGAACTACAGAACACTAAAGAAAGAAATTAAAGAAAATCTTAGAAGATGGAAAGATCTCCCATGTTCTTGGATAGGCAGAACTAATATTCTCGAAATGGCCATACTACCAAAAGTGCTATACAGATTCAATGCAATTCCACTTAAAATCCAATTGATGTAACTTACAGAAAGAGAACAAGCAATCATGAAATTCATTTGGAAGAATAAGAAACCCAGAATAGCTAAAGCAATCCAGAGCAGAAATAGTGAAGCAAATGGTACCCCAATAGCAGACCTTCAACAATCCTACAAAGCAATAGTAACAAAAATGGCATGGTATTTGCACCAAAATAGATAGGTAGATCAATGGTACAGAATAGAAGACATGGACAGAAACACAAATAAATACAATTTTCTCATATTAGACAAAGGTGCCAAAAATATGCAATGGAGAAAAGATAGACTCTTCAATAAATGGTGCTGGGAAAACTGGAAATCCAGACACAACAGAATCAAACTAAGCCCCTGTCTCTTGCCCTGCACAAAAATTAACTCAAAATGGATCAAGGACCTCAGAATCAGACCAGAGACCCTGCAGATTATAGAAGAAAAAGTAGGTCCAAATCTTCAACTTGTTGGTTTAAGATCAGACTTCCTTAACAGGACTCCCATAGCTCAAGAAATAAAAGCAAGAATCAATAACTGGGATAGGTTCAAACTAAACAGCTTTCTCTCATCAAAGGAGACTATCAGCAATACAAAGACAGAGTCTACAGAGTGGGAGAAATTCTTTGCCACTCATACTTCAGATAGAGCACTAATCTCCAGAATTTTTAGAGAACTCAAAAAACTCTACACCAAGAATACAAATAACCCAATCAACAAATGGGCTGAGGATATGAACAGACACTTCACAGAAGAAGATCTACAAGCAATCAACAAACATGTGAAAAAATGTTCAACATCTTTAATTATAAGAGAAATGCAAATCAAACTACACTAAGATTCCATCTCACCCCAATTCAAATGGCGAAAATCAAGAATACAAGCAACAATAGGTGTTGGAGAGCATGTGTGGAAAAAGGTACACTCATACATTGCTGGTGGGACTGCAAATTAGTGCAACCACTCTGGAAAGCAGCATGGAGATTCCTTAGAAAACTTGGAATGGAACCACCATTTGACCCAGCTATCCCACTTCTTGGCCTATACCCAAAGGATTTAAAATCAGCGAAAACAGAGATGCAGCCACAACAATGTTCATAGTTGCTCAATTCACAATAGCCAGACTGCAAAACCAACCAAGATGCCCCGCAATTGATGAATGGATAAAGAATCTGTGGTGTTATATATATATATATATATATATATATATATATATACACACAATGGAATATTACTCAGCCATAAAGAATAATAAAATTATTACATTTCCAGGCAAATGGATGCAGTTGGAGAATGTCATGGTAAGTGAGATCAGCCAATCTCAAAAAACTAATGAATGATCTCACTGATAAGCAGATGATGACACATATAAGGTATGGGAAGGGGGCAGGAATGGTGGAAGGAGGGACTGTATAGAGGTATAACAGGAGTGGGAGGGGTGGGAAGGAGAAAAAATAACAATGAATCAAAAACTATTACCCTAGGTAAATGTATGATTACACAAATGTTATGCCTCTAATTCATATACAGAGAAACAAGATGTATCCCATTTGTTTACAATAAAAATGAGTTAAAAATGTGCTTTCTCCTTGATTTTAGAATCCTCTTGAAAAATAAATCTTTTGAGCCCTTCATGCCTAAAGACCAAGTAGGTTCTAGTAGGTTCTGAATCCTAAAAGTATGGATAGGAGTAATTATCCACAACACTGAATATTTATAATTCTAATATATAATTATTTCATTACTAATGTCTTATCTCTACTTTTGAAAAGATAAATTTTTATCACATTAAGAAAAACATAAGTGTGAATTAGTTTGATAGGGTCCAAAATGAAACTTTTTGAAGTAACTATTAGTGTGGTCATTTTTTTATCAAAAATACTTTCAATATTTTTCACTTATAAGATATCCAAGACTTTTCCTTATTTAATTTTCATATCTACTGAACCATATATTTCAAATTTTAAAAAAACCTTTACACAATTTTCTTGAATATTATTTTGCTGAGAAGATTTGAGTAATGACTTTTCACCATCCATACCAGATTTAAAAATTAAATCAAACAATTATGTCAATTTATAATCTCATCAAAGTTATGGAAGAATTTACCTAATGTGCTTTTACCGTATTTTAGATATTTTTTAAAGGACAGAGTTTCTCCAAAGAAGCAAAAAAAATTCCAAATCAAATATGGCCAACTAATATTGAAAACATTAATGCTGGCTAAGATAAGCAAGAAAATCATAAAATTGAAGGTAAAAGAAATGAACTTTATTAACAAATTAAGGAATTTTCATGAAAGTTCTTGATTCAAGTTTGATAAGGCAGAAAAGTAAAATTGGCTTTAACTCTACCATTTAAATCATCATATATCTAAGAGACTCTAACAAATCTGAAGGTTTCCAAAGGTAAAGAAATTCCAATATGGGAATACATATTTTCTTTTTTCCAAAAAAGTTACTCACTGTCTTTATACTATAAATTCTATTAACATGATATGTAAAATTCTAAAGTCAGTATTAACAATAAGATCTTATGATTTGAGTTACTGTACCTGAAACACTGCTAAAATATTTTGTTTTTGCAAATAAAAATGTATTGCAATATTCTAGAAATATCGTCTCTAAAAGAATACCAAAAAGAATGTTTGCTAAATGAAAGAAAAAGACTAGAGAACAAAATAAATTTTTCTCTGAATAAATTTTCAGCCACATGATACCTTAGAAGTTTTAGAAATTGGTACTTTTACTTGTTTTACACTTTTCATTT
>NW_025920230.1:36760-187237 GCF_902686445.1 Sciurus carolinensis | reverse complement strand
TATGGAGTTTACACTACAGAAATAGGCTTTCATTTTTCAAACAAATTGTTGTCATAGTAACTGTTGAATATTTGGAGGATTTTAAAGAATATCCCTGTTTAAATCCATTTCAAACTTTTTAAATTTTTTTGTACTATGGTTTTATTTTCTTTTGTTAAATTTTTATTCACTTATGCTTTTGTACATTGAGTACATTTATTCCAAAACTAGTGGGCTTTCTCTAATAGAAATTTTAAATGTACTTGCCATTATTGCTTAGTTTGATTAAAAATTGGTGATTTCCATTCATTATATATTAGATAGTAGGGTAAGATTTGCTATTCTTTTGAAAGTTTTTTTTCCTCAGATATTCTCTGCCAATTAAAACAAATCAACTAAATTTCTAATAAAGAGGAATCATGTAAACAGCAAAGATCTTGAAGTCAGAAAAGACAAGATAGGTAGAACTCAAAAAATTGAGAGAAAATAGCAGAATCTAAAGGTACATATCTCAATGTGCAGAAATCCAGAAGGGACAGTTATTGTTTGGTTCCATTTGATCAATAAAAGGAACCGTTTCCAACCTTAGATTAAGCTAAGGGTGATGAGGCTGTTATGGTGGGTAGGGTGGGGAAAGGTGCTGAGAACTCACAACAAGAAGAGAAAACTACCACTTTTGCAGTTCTCATGTATTTGGGGTGATTCCAACCCCCTCCCAAAGGAAAAAGAGAATGATTTTGTCCATAAGGGACACAGATTTCAGACTCTTACATTCTTTTTTGCCAGGTAGATGCCACTCTTTCTTCTTCAAATTTTCTTTCTTTCCTGGAGGTGTACCAGACCTAAAATTGTAAGGTTCTTTTCCTTTCCATTTTAAAGCCAGATTAAAAAAAATGCACCCTCCCCATCCCTAAAAATGCAGCATCCCACACTGTGACCAAACAAAAGTTTGTACTTACTATTGCCTCCCAAATTGTAACTGTACAGCAGGAGGAAGCCCTGACTTGAGGAACTGGGTTTCAACAAGCTCATGCCCATCTTTGCCTAGCCACATCTGTGGAGTTTTTCCTCATTCGTTAAGCAGAGATAATGTAGTCATGTCCTTATCACAAAATTGAGGTGAGGATCATTTAGATAAAAATATGTATAAAAGTATCTTAGAAATATAACTTTCAGGCAGGCATAGTGGTTACACACCTGTAATCCCAGCATCTTGGGAGAATGAGGCAGGAGGATCAAAAGTTCAAAAACAGCTTGGGCAACTTAGAGATAACCTGTCTGAAAATAAAATTAAGTTAAAAGGGCTGGGGATGTAACTCAGTGACAGAGCACCACTGGGTTCAATCCCCTGGCACCAAAAGAAATAATAATAATAATTGGAGGGCCATACAACTACAGCCTCAATATGTTCTTTAATAGAATTTTACCTCCAACAAGTTTCTCAATCTTTCTGCACCTGTTTGCTCAGGTGTAAAAAGGAGGCAAAAAGCCTATGTTATGGAGATTGCATTCATCAATGCAAAGCAATTTGAATTCCTCAGCAAATGAGCATACAGCTCATTAAATCTGGCTGGGGTGGCATGGGTTGTGGCTCCATGGTAGAACACTTTCCTAGCATGTGTGAGGCACTGGGTTCAATTCTCAGCACCACATAAATGAATAAAAAAGGTCTATCAACTTCTAAAGAAATATTTAAAAATAAAAGTATCTGGCTGGAAAGAACACAAAGGAGCTTGGTTCAACAGGCATTTGATGAAGACCACTTTAAAGTATTTGATGAACACAGTGGGAAATCTTGTCCCCCAGAAGGTTATGAAAGGAAGAAAACAAGGTATTGCTGAGTGCCTGCTGGGCTGCAGGCAGGAGCAAGGGATTGCTGAACAATGTCTCTCATGCTCACAGGAGCACATGAGATAATACTCTGACCTCCACTCCTATTAATCAACTTTGTATTACTGCAACAAATATTGAGATGATCAGCTTATAAAGAGGAAATGTGCCTTCTGGCTCACAGTATTGGAGGTTGCAGTCCAGGATCAGACAGACCCTCTGCTTTGGGGCCCCTGATGAGAGGAAGGGCATGCATCATGCAAGAACATATATGTGTGGTGCAGGAAAAACACTCAATATATGGCCAAGCAGCAAAGAAGAAAGGGAACTGATAGGTGTCCCACTGTACCCTTCCAGTGCACACAACCACCAGTGACATGCAGTCATGAGGCCCCACCTCAAAGATCCCACCCCCCTGAAAGCACCCCCGGGAATCACATTTTTCATCACAATAGAACTTCAGGGGGACAGTTATGGTTCAAACTGTAACCATGCCTATTTTTTTTAATAAAACCAACTTGAAGGTGAATAACTTGTCCAAACTTATTGTGTGGGAATTACAATATCAGTAGGATTTGACTTTTAAAGCCAGGGTTAATTTTATATCCTACTTTTATTAATGTGCAGCTATAGAAAATCACAAAATAAGACAGAATAAAGATAAAAGAAGAAATAGTCCTGACTTGGGTGAGTGGATATCAGTAAAGTTTTACAGATAAAGTTATTATGGCTGAGCTTTGAAGAATGAGAAGCATTTTGATAAAGGGAGAAATTTCTGGGCAGGAGATGGATCTGAGTAAAAGTGTTTGCTTTTGCTCAGACAGTATTTTGTTCACTATTGTCTGTTACATCTTAGTAGCTGCATTCCAATTTCTAAAAACAGGTCTCCTATATGAAATTTATCATACCATGTAATGTGATTTCCCCTCTTTGGGTGGTCAAAGCAGGAACTGACTCTTTTGGAAATTGGGATTAAAAATGAAAGTGGAAGCTTTGTCTCTGCATGACTGAAGATATAATAAAATGTGGGAAGTGTCCTCTGCCACCTCTTTTTATGCCTGGACAGAAGGAAGAAGAGACAGGAGTCTTAGGGCAACCAGGTTCCTAGGTCTAGGATTTAAAAAGCATTCCCACATGTCTGTTTTCACTATGCATACACACCAGAATCTTTGTTGAGAATCCTCTCTTGCTTAACGTAGTTTGATTTAGGTTTTTGATATCTGTAAGCAAATGAGTTTTAAATAATAAAGTATGAAAATATTTGACTTTTTTTCAAGAGAGGTTCTTTTAAATAGATCATTTTCTTTTAACTAAAACAATACTTGTTCCCTACAAAATTTTTCAAGTATCAGATTAACAAAAAGAAAACACTAAAAGTTTCCTGTCTATCTAATATATAAATTGATTTATCCTTGAACTGAGCTATTATGATGACCTGGCACAAGGTTACTGTTTTGGGGGAAATGCAGGTGTACAAGTTCCTATGATCTCATTAGCACAGAGATGGTGATTTCTCCCTTCATTAAATACCCATCCTGTGAGTCTCCATTGTAACAGGAGACAAAAGGGAACAATTCCTCCATCCTGCAGTCAGGCAGCCTGTACTCTGATGGAAAAAAGGCAAGAGAATATTGTCACAGTGCCATGATAGCGAGGGCCACAGAGAGTGCACAACCCAGTCGAGAAGAGCAACTGGCCAAAGATCTCACTGGGTATTGTGCAGGCCAAGGACTTTTGGGAGAAATGTCTACCAGGCAGAAAATGCAAAGACCCAACCAGGAGACCTGGGTCCAGTTGAGTAATGAGTGTAGGTGGAGCATAGGGCAGTGGGGAAGGAGCCAGGTCATTGGGGATCTTTAGGTTTTTTCCACATTAAGGAATGAAATCTTTAAATTTTTCCCTATGATTTTAGCTCCTAGATGGTTGAGAATAAACCAGTCAGGTTCCAGGAGAGAACCTAGTGAAGCCATAACAGAAGAAGAAGGAAGGATCTGACAGAGAAAGGAAGAGTAAAAGCAGAAGCCAAGGGAATAATTTCAAATGGAAGTTTTATCAGCAGCAAGACCAGCATAGGACACAGAAGAATGAGAATGTAGAAAAGGTTTCTACTTAGTAACTAGGAATATTTTAAGGATCTTTAAAATTTTTGAGGGATTTTCCAAAGGCAAATCGCAAGGGTTTGAAAGTCTGGACTGAAAGAAATGGAAGTAGAGTGATTTGATGTAGAAATTTATTGGTGAGAAGAAGATGGAGGATAATCCATGGTGACTTGCAGAGATGTGTGAAGAAGGAAAGTTGCATTAGAGTCAGGAGTTTAGAACAACCTTGTAGCTCACTGGTAACAAGCCAAAGCACAGCCCAGTATCTGTGAATGCAGCTGAGATTGGGTGATGGGCCTTGAAGTGGATACAATCCCCAGAGTTATATAGGCTGGAACTAGGGATCAGACAAGAGGAAAATGTGGTCAAGTCCTAAGGTTGAGGATGGACAAGGTATTCCTAGGGAAACTGTCAGACAAATGCCCATGATTGCAATGGTTGCCCATTGTCCTGGCTAAGAGTCAAAGTAGGGTCTCCAAGGCAGAAGGGATGAGAGAAAAGGGCACATTCACTGTGAGCAGTCACAGCCCTTCACTGCAATTTTCCCTCAGAGACATCTGGGAATGCAAGAACCTTGAAGATAATCGACTGCATGCCAAACCTTCACAAGGGGTGCTGCTATGTAGCAGAGTTGTGAAAGTCACTGGAGGAGAGAAAACTCAAGGAACCAAGAGGACAGCTGGGAGGGGTAGAGTGTTAATGTTCATCTCTGCACCACTTGATGGGGCCAGGCACTTGGTGCAGAATGAATGAATGATATGTTGAGGTCTGATGGACACTGAAGCCATTAAGGTCAATACAGAAGACACTGCAAATATTTTGGAAGAATTGAGGTAAGGGAGGGACAGCACCACAGTAGTAAAGAGACAAAAATTAAACCACCCAAGAATCCAGAAGAACTTGGGTCTGAAAAGGAAGATGAATGGGAAAGAAAGCCAGGGAGAGTCATTAACAGCCATCAATTCACCCTGGGGTTGGACAGAGGGCAATGGGAAATTCCTTCATTGGTCTTCTATCATCTGTGTCTTTTAAAAATTCTCTATACTGCAGGATTTGGAAGAATTTATGAAGAAATTCTATTTCAATTAAGTGAGACTGTAATACTGTTAAATGAAGAAAGTCAAGAGAAAGGAAGCAGGTGCAGGGAAAGAAAATGAGTTGGATGAAGCACCCTGATGAAGAATTTACAAGGTGGGGCTGGGGCTGGGGCTCAGTGATGGAGCACTTGCCTGGCATGTGTAAGGCACAGGGTTCAATCCTAAGCACCACACAAAAATAAATAAATAAAGTTATTGTGTCCATCTATGATTAAAAAAAATTAAAATATTCCATGCTGTTCAGGCTGGGGCGAAGGATGTAGCTCAGTGGTAAAGCACTCAAGTGAGGCCCTGGGATGTAGCTCAGCAGTGGAGTACCACTGAGTTCAATGCCCAGTACACTGAGCAAGAAGGATGAATGGGAGACAGTAAGAGTTTCCAGGAAAATAGCAGGAGAGACAGATGATGAGAGCAGACAAGATTTCTTTGGCTCAGTAGCTCTGGGATGCAAGGACAGACCCCTGATCCTCCAGAGCTCACTGGGTTTCTAGCAGCTGTTGAAAGAACCATAAATCTCTGAAAAGCATAGCCAGTTCCAGGTACCATGGACTTGGAATACTTGGTGTTTCTTGGGCGGCATAATACCAGTACAGTCCCTTATAACCATAGATATTTCCTAAAATATTGTTTTATTTATTGCCTGCATTTTCTTCTACTAGCAGGACTTAGTAAACAAGTAATTTGCCAAGTGCCTTGCAAATGTACCACATTGGGGTCACATGACCACACCCCATCACCCAGCACAGAAGAGGGGCTGTCCACCACAAGGGTAATGAGCTCCTTTGTTGCATTTCCACCTCTTTTTCTTCTGGGACAAATGGGATTGTATAAACTGTAGGTATTTTTCTATAAAGATTATTTTTACTGAGTCTGATAAATTTGTATCAGGTGCAGTTTTGTAATGCTTGAATCACTTTGAAGTCTGCAGTTGCCAAAAGGCAACCTGTGACCTACAGTTTCCAAGCCCTGGAACTGAAGAATATCTTTGGAGATCTGAAAGCTCAGTGTCAGCAACAGAATACAAAGGGCCATAATCCATTCTGCCTAAGTGTTGTACAATAAATAAAAGACAGGGTCCTGTTACATTTAAAAGTTTGGGAGTGATATTTTTAAGGAATACTTTGTGAAAAGCTGAAAATCAGTAAAAAACAAAGAAAGAATAAAAGAAAGAAAGAAAGAAAGAAAGAAAGAAAGAAAGAAAGAAAGAGAAAAGAAAGATAGAAGACAAGAAATGGAGAGATAAAAATAGAGGGGGAAAGGAAAAAAAAGAAAGGAAAAGCAAAAGAAAAAACTTTGCTGGGTGTTGTGGTGCATGCCTGTGATTCCAAGTGGCTCAGGAAGCTGAGGCAGGAGGATCTCAACTTCAAAGCCAGCCTCAGCAGAGGTGAGGAGCTAAGCAACTCAGTGAGGCCCTGTCTCTAAATAAACTACAAAAAAGGGTTAGGGTTGTGGCTCAGCAGTGGAGTACCACTGAGTTCAACGCCCAGTACAAAAAAAAAAAAAAACCTTGATTCAAAAGATAAAGTGCCATCGCTGTCTTCATTGCCATAGACTAAGTTTCAAAGATGAAAAAGAAAGGGAATCCAAAAAAAAAAAAAAAAGAAGAAGTTACATAGGATCTTCTTGTCATTCTAGATCTAGCCATGATGAGGACATTTCATCTTTCCCTTGGTCTTGGGTCAGATAGAGACTGAAGAATATGTGCCTACACCTGACTTCCACCCCAGCCCACAGATTTATAATTGTGTTGCAGATGTAATGATTCAGAGAAGGCATTTCAATTATACACACTAGGTTTTTAATGCCAGTATTAACCCTTTCTAGCTGCACCATCTCAAGTAAATGAATTAATGCCTGTGTTTCAGCCTCATCTGTAAAATGGAAAAATATTAGTCACCCTCTCATAGGTCATTGTGCACCTGGAATGGTGTGAGGTACATTGAATACCTGGACCTGAGCTACATGGTGTGCACTCAATATTGGTTTGGCTGCAGTGGTGACAATGACCTAGAGGCCTAGTGAGCACTCAGTACATGGAGGTACTGGGTTCTCCATATCTGTGGGACATGGTAGAGGATTGGGAATACAGCCCCCTTAACACCTACAATAGAACTTTCTAAATTGCAACAGTAGTGAAAAGTGTTATTGTGAAGGGAGGGAGGGAACAGGCAGTGCTTTGTTAAGTAAGTATACTTTCAGGGTGTTAATAAATACAGATTTTCATTTACATTACATCCTACAGCAACCCTGACTTATAGACCAGCAGCTTGTTAGGACATCTCTTGTCTTTGTTGTTTCCAATATTAAAATCATTTCTTGGTTCAGGGTGTACCTCAGTGGTGTGGCAGTTTCCTGGCATGTGCCAGGTCCTGAGTTCCACTCCTGGCTTCACACACACAAAAAGAAAAAGAAAACCCTAAAGTCATTTCTTCTTTCCTGTTTTGTTCCTGGGTTGTTCTACCTTGAATGCCACACCTGGTCTCACACCCACAATTCCTAGGATTCAAGGTGCTCTTCAGCTCTGTCACCCACTTTACATATCATCTCCTGAACGACATGCAGGTAATCCTGTCAACCCACTGGGAATTTGCAGCTGGGATATCCTTCACCATCCCACATCCTTCTCTTTCTGTGTCATTCCCCTTCCCACATTCCTGTTTGTTCCTTTGTAGGCAAGGATTTATTTGTGTGGTGTCTTTTTATCTAAGCTGGTCAGGAAGTAGAAGTCTGTGCTACTTCTAGAAGTGCATGCTCTGCAACTGGGTGAACTGAGCCACTTTGCCTTGGGTTTCTGCCTAAATACACAGAACATTCCACCCTCCATAGTCACTGTGTTTAAATAACTGACTGATTTCAAATAAAATCCATTAACTCATTTCCCTAGCAATTTACCTACCCCACTCCCTCACTTGCTTAAATATATTTAGAAACTTAAATTAGCAGAGGTCCTTTTCAGAGGAAGGAGACAAGATAAGCAAATTTAATATTTGTAATGTATGTGATTCTACTTAAGCATAAGGCAATAAATGTAACACCACTAAGATATTTCTTTGAAGCCTATCCTCATATGATAGTAAAACATTGTATGCTTGCATTAGCAAGACTCTAATACTGATGAGTTGTGACATGGATCTAGCTTTAGAAAGGGGGAAGGGTTCCACATTTATTCTCGATGTCAGTTTCTATCACTTGAGACACTCGATTTAGGGAAAGAGAAAAAGCTTTGAGTATAAGGGATCTGTGTCCAAATCCTTCCTCCTGTACTTCCTTCCTGGGCAAATTCTGGAAAGTTTTCCTGAATCTTTGAGTCCTTACAAATATATTTATTTTTGAAAATTCACTGTAAACCCCTTCAAATTTAAAAATATTAGAAGATGTAGAGTATAAAAATATCCTTCAATAAGCCTGTTTTTTTAATTTAAGAAATGAAGTCTATCAAACTACCTTAGAAAACATGAAAATAATTTCTAAACAAAAATCTAAGTGCCTATGCTGTAGGTGGCCAATAAAAATAGATTAATGAAATGATCTGTCATTTTTATTAAGAACATGAGCCCAAGAACTCCCTTATGTAGTCTGCTCTTAATCCAAACATTAATTACTACATTTGCATTGTAAGATTATTAGATTTGTATTCTGCAATGGGAAATAATTCTAAACTCATAAAGAGGTACATTTTCATTCTTTGATAAATGAGTATAATTAGTTCCAAATTTTTTCTCATACACAAAACATGGCATTTCTAATAGAATTTGATTATTTTTGTATTTTTGTTTGCTGTTTTATAAGTATTTTTTCCATAACTCCACAAAAAAGTTCTTCTAATTTAGACTGATCACCTACATTAAAATATTTCTGATGTTATCAGGAATAATTTTCTGATGTACCACAGAATATTTATAGATTCTTCCCACTTCAGCACTACTCCAAACAGATGTACTCAGACTGAACTGATGTTCCTTCATGTTTCACAAGATATTGCTGTAATGCTTTGTGAACCAGTGTTTCATCATTTATTTTATATATATATTATATATATATAATTACATATAATTATTATATAATATATATCTAATTATATTTAATATAATATATATAAAATATTATATATAACTATATATTATATATTATAATTTTATATTATAATTATAATTATATATATTATATGTTATATATGTTATGATTATGTATGATTATGATATATATAATATATAATTATAATTATATGTTATATGTTATATAACATATATATATGTTATTTATAATATTTATCTATAGTATTGTCAATGGAATAATAACCACTGTACAAAATGCAAAGATGTGCATAACTAGCAATAAACATTTGGATTAGATGATCCAATTGATATCTGTGCATGTGTGTGTGTGTGAGCTAGAGTGAGTGACTTTATTTTTCTAGCTCTTTGGAAGTCTCTTTGCTGTCTAGGGATCCATACAATGGCTTGCAATGTTCCTGCCACCACTCTCGGCCCTACTACAATCAATTTGTATATGGCAAAAAAATGTGTACATGGCAAACATAAAAATGTAAAATAGTTTATGTTATTTCCCAAAGAAAATCTTTCTGTGACTTTCCATGGAACTTGGAATAAAATCCAAACTCCTCCCTATGTCTCATAAAGCCCCACCTCAGGGTCACACCATCATGGCCCCGGGCTCCATTTGCAGGTGCCACTTCAGGACAGATGCAATTCCCCCTTGCTGGTGACTATGTGCAGACTGGTGCTAATGTTAACCTCAGAGTAGTGAGCGAGTATTGTGCTTTCATGGGCCACTCCTTTATGAAGCAAAGTGTGTTAAATTTGCCATAAATGACAAACAAGTGAAATACTTTATACATTACAATGGTTGGAATAAAAATTGAATGGGTTCCAGAGAGCAGAGTACTCAAGTGTGTGGACACCAATCTACAGAAACAGCAAGAACTCCAAAAAGCCAATTGGCAACAGTATGCAGAGGGGAAGATGAGAGGGGCTGCTCCAGGAAAGAAGATATCTGGTCTGCAACAGAAAAATGTTGAAGTGAAAACAAAAAAGAACAAACAGAATACACCTGGAAATGGAGATGGTGGCAGTATCAGTGAGACACCTCAGTCTCCTTGGAAGAAAAGGGCCCAGTTAGATCCTACTGTTGAAAATGAAGAAACATTTATGAATAGAGTTGAAGTTAAAGTAAAGATTTCTTTTTAACTGACTATTCAAGCTGCTTTGGTATGTATATTTGGATGCTTCATTTATTTACTTGTTTTTGATATTTAAGGTGGTTCAACTGCCAAGGCCCCTGAACATATGTCCAAATCCAATAACATTCTAAAAATAGAAAAAAAGTAGGCTATTTCATGCATTTGCATATATTGGTATTTCATGCTCATGCTTAATAAAGTGTGTGGGTGGGTGAGCGTGGGTGCGGAGAGGAAGAGAGGGAATGAGTGTATCCTGTATCCTTCCAGCCTATATGTATATGTGTGTAAGGGTGTGTATATGTTTTTATATATGAGTTTTCAGTCAGTCATATTTGTTATCTTATAAATACATTTCTAATTATTGACAGTGAAAAAAAAAAAGATTTCTGAAGAACTAAAACCATGGCTTGTTGATGACGGGACTTAATTACCAGACAAAAATAGCTGTTTTATCTTCCTGCCAAGAAGAATGTGGATTCTATTCTAGAGGATTATGCAAATTACAAGAAATCTGGAGGAAACAGAGATAGAAGTTGTGGCAGGAATAAAAGAGTACTTAAATGTAATGTTGGGCACTCAACTTCTCTACAAATTTGAGAGACCACAGTATGCTGAAATCCTTGCAGGTCATCCTGATGCACCCATGTCCCAGGGGTATGGTGCACAACATCTACTGAGATTATTTGTGCAAATTGGAGCAATGTTGGCCTATACTCCTCTGGATGAGAAGAACCTTTCTTTATTACTAAATTATCTTCATGATTTCCTCAAACATCTGGCAAAAACTTTGCAACTTTGTTTAGTGCTAGTGATTATGAAATGGTCCCTCCTGAATACCATTGGAAAGCAGTGTGAGGAGGTACTCTTTGCACACTTGTGTTTAGATCTCTGTAAAAACATTTTTGTTCTTAGTCCTTCTTTTATACAAATGATGTACTTTGAAGATGTTAGTGTATAACAGAACTGATGTTTGTTTTCTGTTTGAACTTAAACAGAGAAAATAAAAGGGGTCACTGCTCCCTTTTACTTTAATTTTTTTTTAATTTCATTTCAAAGTTGCTACTAGTGTATTCTCAATGATGGACAACAGAGAGACAGTCTGTAGAGTGTTTGCCTAGTTGACAAAGCTATTTTTGAAGGCTGGAAGTTCTATTCCTTTGACATTACACACTTTTATAATATGTGTTAATGCTATATGACAAAATGCTCTGATTCCTAGTGCCAAAAGTTCAATTCAGTGTATATAACTGAAGACACTCATCCATTTGTGCTCCTTTATTATTTAAAGTTAAGAACCCATCTGTTGGAACTAATGACATGTTAACAAATTCAGGCTGACTCCTTACTTCCTGGTGGGTAAGCAGTATCAGGGCCTGAAAGGCGGTTTCAAGGGCTGGTGATGATAAATCAGACCACCATCAGGGATTGGGTAACAACAGTTCTACGAACGTGATCAGCTTGTGCTTGCCATATAGTCCCATGGGATTCTCACCTCTGTGAACACCCCTTGTGCCTTGCTGAACTTTAAGTTAATTGGTTCCTGCCTAACCCCCACCCTTCATAAAAGCTTTGTGATTTCCTCAATAAATGAGTTCCTGTTGTGACTGATCTCCCTGACGCATCTGATTGTCCTCTGCCCAGAGGGCTGGGAGCGGGCAGTCAGCCGGCCCTATCTATCCTGGTGTGACCTTGTTGGGGAGTGTCCCCTTCCCTTGTCACTGGTCAAGAAGAGCTAGGGGGCTTAAAACCCGACATCTGGTGCCCAACGTCGGGCACCTCAAGGCTGATCTGCAGCCAAAGTGAAGAGGCAGCTTGAAAACCAAAAGTACTAGCAGATTGGGCCAAGTGAGTTCCGAGGTAAGGGCATCCCTGAAAAGATGGGGCAAACACACACCACACATGGTGACCCTGCATTCTCAGCTCTTAGTCTCATGCCGAAGTATAGGAACCTTAAGTGGCCTGATACACAGGTGGAAAAAGCCTGGGACACCTTTACTCGGGTGGCCCCTTGTCTTCCTGCAGCTAATCTTTTTGACTGGTCCACATGGGCTCGTGTAGAACAACTTGTTAGGAAAAGGAAAATCAGTTTAGGGGAGGGTCCCCCATTGGGAGTCTGCCCTACATTATCCGCCCTTAAGGCCCATTTCTCCCCAGGACCTCCCAAAGGAGGGCTCAAAGTTCCCCCCCAATGAGCCGCCACCTCCGGATGGCTGGAAATCTCCCCAGTGGTCATTTTATAATACTGGGCAAGAACTCACTGACTCTAACCTTTCCCCTCCCTGTATGGCCTTCCTGGTAAATATTAAAATGTTAGTTTGGGAAGGAATGACTACCGATCACAAATTGGCCTGTGCAGGGATGAAAGATCGCTCCATGGGAAGGTGGATTGTGGCTACCAAAGATATTGACACATAGCTTCCATGAGCGAGCAGGCAGATGGAAAGGGATTCCTTATTTTCAAGTCTCTTCTTTCTTGCACTTCTATGCTCTTCCTGCAAACATGAACCCTCCTTCTTCTCCCCTTCTTAATCCCTCCTCCTCCTCCAACTGTGACTCAGCTGTTTCTGCTTTCATCCCCCAGCCCAGCCCACCTAGTCCCCCTGCCACGAGGTCCCACATACACTTGTGGGGAGGGAGTAACCAACCCAACCATCAGTGGCATATCCTAGTAAGGAGTATTATATAGTAACCCCATTCCCCACAAGTAGTGGGAGATTGTGTCACAATTTTCTGCATCCAAACCTGAATTGATTACTAACCAGGAAAAGGGGTTAAAATGCCCTAGGCATCAAGTTTCTGATGGAACATTTTAGCCCCTTTCAGATCCAGATCTCAGTCTCAAGGTTTACATTGAATGTAAATAGAGAAAGCCTGAAGGCTCAATCCCAAATGAAAAAAAAAAAAAAGAAAAAGAGCAAAAAGAGTCTTACCTGAACTCCAGCAAAAGTAAATTTTATGGTGCTTTACTAAACTAATTAACGGCCGTATCATTTTTTACAGAACTCTTGTTTTTATTTTTTTTTAATTCTACATGGTTTTTTAGCTCATGACTTTTTGATAAGTTCTATTTGATTATTCAACTAGAGTTTTTGAACAGCTGTTACATTGCAATGGAGACTCACCTATAAAGTTACAAGGCCTTTGATTTTGTGTTATGTGTATGTCGTGCTGTCTGATGTCATTTTTGTTTTGTCTGTATCAAAACTGAGTGCTCCTAAAATTACAATTTAAAAATGGATCCAAATACTTTTAATTCACGTGATTTAAAAAGGTTCAATTTAAATTGGGTAAACTAATAGAAGTAAAATGTCTTGAAAATTCTAGCCAGAGCAATTAGACAGACCAAAGAAATTAAAGGGATACAAATAGGAAAAGAAGAACTCAAACTATCCCTATTTGCTGATGATATGATTGTATACTTAGAGGAACCAGGAAATTCCACCAGAAAACTTTAGATCTCACAAGTGAATTCAGTAAAGTAGCGGGATATAAGATCAATGCACATAAATCTAAGGCATTTTTATACATAAGCGATGAATCTTCAGAAAGAGAAATTAGGAAAACTACCCCATTCACAATAGCTTCGAGAAAAATAAAGTATTTGGGAATCAATCTCACAAAAGAGGTGAAAGACCTCTACAATGAGAACTACAGAACACTAAAGAATGAAATTCAAGAAAACCTTAGAAGATGGAAAGATCTCCCATGTTCTTGGATAGGAAGAATTAATATTGTCAAAATGGCCATACTACCAAAAGTGCTATACAGATTCAATGCAATTCCAATTAAAATCCCAATGATGTACCTTACAGAAAGAGAGCAAGCAATTATGAAATTCATCTGGAAGAATAAAAAACCCAGAATAGCTAAAGCAATCCTTGGCAGAAAGAGTGAAGCAGGGGGTATCGCAATACCAGATCTTCAACTCTACTACAAAGCAATAGTAACAAAAACGGCATGGTATTGGTACCAAAATAGAAAGGTGGATCAATGGTACAGAAGAGAGGACATGGACACAAACCCAAATAAATACAATTTTCTCATACTAGACAAAGGGGCCAAAAATATGCAATGGAGAAAAGATAGCCTCTTCAACAAATGGTGCTGGGAGAATTGGAAATCCATATGCAACAGAATAAAACTAAACCCATATCTCTCACCATGCACAAAACTAAACTCAAAATGGATTAAGGATCTCGGAATCAGATCAGAGACCTTGCATCTTATAGAAGAAAAAGTAGGTCCAGAGCTTCAACATGTCGGCTTAGGACCAGATTTCCTCAACAGGACTCCCATAGCACAAGAAATAAAAGCAAGAATTAATAACTGGGATAGATTCAAACTAAAAAGCTTTCTCTCAGCAAAGGAAACTATCAGCAATGTGAAGAAAGAGCCTACAGAGTGGGAGAAAATCTTTGCCAATCATACTTCAGATAGAGCGCTAATCTCAAGAATCTATAAAGAACTCAAAAAACTCTACACCAAGAATGTAAATAATCCAATTGACAAATGGGCTAAAGATATGAATAGACACTTCACCGAAGAAGATATACAAGCAATCAACAAACATATGGAAAAATGTTCAACATCTCTAGTAATAAGAGAAATGCAAATCAAAACCACCCTAAGATTCCATCTCACCCCAATTAGAATGGCGATTATCAAGAATACAAGCAACAACAGGTGTTGGCGAGGATGTGGGGAGAAAGGTACACTCTTACATTGCTGGTGGGGCTGCAAATTAGTGCAGCCACTCTGGAAAGCAGTGTGGAGATTACTTAGAAAAGTTGGAATGGAACCACCATTTGACCCAGCTATCCCACTCCTTGGCCTATACCCAAAGGACTTAAAATCAGCATATTACAGAGATACAGCCACATCAATGTTCATAGCTGCTCAGTTCACAATAGCCAGATTGTGGAACCAACCTAGATGTCCTTCAATTGATGAATGGATAAAGAAAATGTGGTATATATATACAATGGAATATTACTCAGCCATAAAAAATGATAAAATTATGGCATTTGCAGGCAAATGGATGATACTGGAGAATATCATGCTAAGTGAGATAAGCCAATCTCAAAAAACCAAAGAATGATATCGCTAATAAGTGGATGATGACACATAATGGGGGGTGGGAAGGGTTAGTGTTGGGGTTGGAGTTGGGTTTAGGGAGGGGGCAGGAATGGAGGAAGGAAGGACTGTATAGATGGAGGGGAGGGGTGGGAGGGGAGGGGGGAAGGGAAAAAATGACAGAATGAATCAAACAACATTACCCTATATAAATTTATGATTACACAAATGGTATGCCTTTACGCCATGTACAGACAAACAACATGTATCCCATTTGTTTACAATAAAAAAATAATAAAATTTAAAAAATAAATAAATAAATAAATAAATAAAAATGGATCCAAATATTTTTAATTCATGTGATTTCAAAAGGTTCAATTTAAATTTGTTAAACTAATACATGTAAAATGTCTTTAAAAATAACTCACAAATCTCTAGATGGTCAAGCTAATAAAATATTGATGTTTATAAAATGTCTAACATCAATTTTTCTAGGACTTTTCTTCAACAGGAAAGAGATGGCAAATACTGTTCAGGACACTTGTCTAATATCTTGTGTGTTTTTTTTAAAGAAAATAAGTGAATTAGAGTTGACATGCATGGGATCACTCAAATGTTTTTGTAGAAAAAATTGTTTTGTGTCATCACTAAACTAAAAACAAGGCTACTAAGTGTTATGTTCTAACAGGTACAATTCTAGATACAAAGGGTTCTACAGGTTTCAACTGTGTTTCAATTAGAGTACTATAAATAACAAAATATTTAATCTTATTAAAATGAAGTAATTTATCTAAATTCAGAAATTTCATAAGAGTTTCTTCAGAATGTGAACAAAAAGGGGTCAACAGGAAAGAGAAATAAAAGGTTCTGGATATGGAAATATATTCATAAAAGGGAAAAGGAAATGTTTCTGGGTAAGAAAGTGCTTGTGTGATAAAATACATGAGGGTCTAAGTAAGTGCTAAGAAAGCCTATGTAAGTAAAGGGCAAATTTCAACAAGTTTGCATGTAACTAATTTGGTTGTATGTATGTGACACAGTTAAAGCTATTTAAGGTTTTCTCCTAAGGTGAAATACTATTGTTCTGATATAAACCAAAGTTTAATCTATATGGTAAAATGACAAGGATTTCTTAGAAACACTAATTTACTCTTTGTGACTATTAAGTTTTATTCTTTAAAATAATTAGTCTAAAAATTGAGGTTTATAAAATTATGGCTAAACAACTGTTAAAGTATTGTACTACATTAGAGTCTAAATTTTTCTTTAAAAACTAAATTGGGTAATATAAAAGTGTCAAGGTAATTGTGAAAGGGTCACTCTTTCTATATTAAATGTGTTCATATTTTCCAGGTATACAAGTTTTAAAGCAGGGAATTTATCAAGCTGCTATTCTCCAAACTAAACTTATCTGTAATGGTAATTTTAAACTTATAAAGAGTAAATTTTATTGGGGATTTATTTCTATCATTTAATGTTCTATTATAGGACTTGTTATCAATAGGGTATATGTAAAATTTGTTACTTTTTACACTGAGAAAATTTTAAGTGTAAATGTATTTATAAAAGTTAGAGCCTGATTTGTTTAAAGGTTAAACATGAAAACATTTTGCCACTTTGCCACACAAAAGGAAAGTTAAAAGCTCTCAACCTTTCTTTAATTCATGTTTTAGATATAATGTTAAATTGTGTTAACTACTGTTGATATAGACTCAGGAGTCAATATATGTAAACTGCTTAAAATGACATTTAAGAAAGAGTGTAATGCGCAGTAGCAAAAATGAGACAACAGTGATTGAGATTGGGGTTTCTGACCTCATGACTTTAGACAGAGGACTTTCTTGAGAACTTCACAGTGCTCCTAACATTGCACGTTGCAGCTCTACCATCTTAGATCTACAGGCTCAACTTGATTCCTTGGCCGCTGTCGCCCTGCAAAATCATCGTGGTTTGGATCTGCTAATGGTGAAGGAAGGAAGACTTTGCCTGTTCCTTGGTGAGAAGTGCTGTTTCTACACCAACTGCTTTGGCATTGTAGAAGATAAGATCAAAAACCTACAAGAAGATATGGAACTCGTAGGAGAAAGCTTCACTCTAATTTCCTCTGGACTGGGTTACACAGGTGGCTCCCCTACCTCCTCCCGCTTAAGGGACTGCTAATCACCATTATCCTTGTGTTCACCTTTGGGCCTTGCATAATTGATAAGCTTATACATTTCCTGAAAAGCTAGGCTAAGTCTGTGCAGCTCATGGTGTTCTGACAGCATTGTACTGCCCTTCATAATGATTGGGAGCCCTATAGAATCATGGATCACTTGTATCAGGATACTGGGGTCTAAGTGTCTCTCCCTTAAGCCCTGCTTCTCCTGAGGGGCCTGCCTGAAGCACTAAGGTGGTAGTCAATGATGGATAAGATCCTCAGAGGAGGACAACCTAAGACAGGCACACCTTCGAGTAAGGCAGACCCACAAACTGCTAGGGTGATTGTCCATAATGGGTAAGACCCTCCCAGCACCAACCTAAGACAGACACCCTTAATATAAAACAAAAAAGGGGGATATGTTGGGAATAATGACATGTTAACTAACTCAGGCTGATTCCTTACTTCCTGGTGGGTGAGCAGGATCAGGGCCTCAAAGGTGGTTTCAAGGGTTGGTGACGATAAATTGGACCACTGTCAGGGATTGGTTAACAACAGTTCTACAAATGTGATCAGCTCATGCTTGCCATATAGTCCCATGGGACTTTCACCTGCATGAACCCCATGCCTTGCTGACCTTTAAGCTAATTGGTTCCTACCTAGCCCCCACCCTACATAAACACTGTGTGATTTCCTCAGTAAATGAGTTCCTGCTGTGACTGGTCTCCCTGACGCATCTGATTGTCCTCTGCCCGGGTGGTCAGCCGGCCCTAACTATCCTGGTCTGACCTTGTTGGGGAGTGTCCCCTTCCCTTGTCACTGGTCAAGAAGAGCAATGGGGCTTAAGACCCTGACACCCATCCTTCACAAGTCATCCATATTGTTCCTTAGGCATTACATCTTTGCTCAAATTGTTGAAGAATGGTGGCTTGTTTCATGGTTTTTGTATTTGTGTCTTATGCACATTTTAACATGATAGATTCAATGCATCGTGTAGCTGCAGTTTTCTGGAAAAGTCAATCATTTAGAAATTGTTTTTCAAATTTTCAATAAATTTTTTCTTTAAATTAAAAAAAAAATTCTCCACCTCATGGTGATTATTCCTAGGGCAGGCTAGAATTTTATAGGGGACCTTTTATTGTCATAATTATTGGAAAGGGGAGCTGCTACTGACATTTAGCAAGAAGTACAGAGAGTGATAGATGTCCCATGTTGTGGGATGATCTTTCATTCTGCCTGTTGATCATTATCTAAGCCTGGTCCTTCACTCAATATTATATGTTTAATGCAAAGTATTTACATAGGATCTTCCAGGAATGAAATTATTTTCTCAAAGTAGAAAAAGATGCATTTTGTATGGGTATGCTGGTACATGCCTATAATCCTAGCAACTCACACAACTGAAGCAGGAAGACTGCTAGTTAGAGGCCAGCCTCAGCAATGAGGTTGCTGACCCAGATGAGCAAGTGGGCAGTGTGAGTGGCCAGTGCAAATCAGCTGATGTGCAAGGAAGAGTGGTGCACACTGATGAAGCAGGCAGTGTGAGAATTCTGGGGCAACATGCTTGTGTGTAGGAAAGACTGACCCAGGGGGACATGAAAGAAGTATTCAGGGGGTGCAGAAATTGTTGGAGTACAGGGAAGGCTGACCACAGTGACCAAGAAGTCAGCTTGTGGAGCATGCATTCACCTGCTGGGTAACAGGAAATACTGACCCAGCTTATTAGGCAGGGCTTGTGGGGGGGGCCTGTGGACATCAGGAATGGTGCAGGGAGGCCTGACACATTTGGGCAAGAAGGCAGTGTGAGTTGTCATTGGAAATGTGCTGGCATGCAGGGAAGAGTGAACCACCATGAGCAAGCATGAAAAATGTGCAGTGTATGGATACCTGCTGTGTGAAAAGGAAGAGTAACCCAACTGAGCTAGTAGGGAGCATTCTGCAAACACAAAAACCTGTTGAGGGGAAGGAAGTCATACCCAGAGTGAGCAAGCAGGCAGTATGAGCAGTCTGAGGAAACCTGCTGGGTGCAGGGAAGACTGACCTACAATGAGCAGGATGGCACTGTAGTGGCTTGGGGAATCCTGTAGAGTGCAGGGAAATCTAAACCCCAGTGAGTCAGCTACACATGAGGGGACAGTTTGGGGTTCAGGTAAGATTGACTCAACTGAGAAAACAGGAAGTGTAAAGTGTAAAGGGATGTGGGTGCCACTCACCAAACACAAGTAAGTTGGTAGTGTGTGGGGTTTGCAGACATTATTGGGGTGCAACAAAGACTAACCCAGGTAAGCAAGCAAATAATGTTAGAAAAAATGGAAGCCAGCTGAGATACAGAGAAGATAGACCCAGAGAGAGCAAGCAGGCAGTGTGAGGAGACTGGGGCAGCCTCTTTGCATGTAGGGAAGACTGATCCAGCTGAACAAAAAGGGAAAGGGAGGGGCATGAAAACTTGAGTAGGGGTGCTTGGAAGGCAGAACACAGTGAGCAAGCTGGACATTGGGTGGCACATGGACACTGACTGGGGTACAGGAAAGACTAACACACAGTGTGCAAGCATTCATTTTTAGGGGCCCAGTGCTACCTGCTGAGGTGCAGGGAAGACTGAACCAGAGTGAACAAGCTGGCAAACTGGGGGGCATGCACATCCCTGCTGTGGTGCAGGAAGACTGACCAGCAGTGAACAAGCAGGCAGAGTTAGGGGTGCACATCCATTTGCTGGAGATCAGTGAAGAAAGACTCCAATGAGCAAGGAGAAAAAATTATGGGCATGGTTTAAATGGGTGACTTTGGGAGAGAGAATGACCCAGCTGAGCAAGCAGATTGTGTGACTGACCTATGGAAAATTGCTGGTGTGATTTGAAGACTGACCCAAAGTGAACAAGCAGGCACAGTTAGGGTATGTGGGAAGCTGCTGGAGTTCAGGGAGAGCTGACCCACAGTGAGTAAGCAGGCAGTATAACTGACTCACAGAAACCCTACTGCTTTGCACAGAAGACTGACACACATTGAACAAGCAGGCAGTTTTGGGGGCATATGAACACCTGCTGGTTAGCAGTTTGTGGGCACATGAACACCTGCTGCTGTAAAAGCAGGCAATGTGGAGGTGTGGGGACATCTGGAGTGGTGCAGGGAAGAGTAACATTTGACCAAAGAAGTAGTGTGTGTTTCCACTGGAAATCTGCTGGTGCACAGGAAAAAGTGGCCAATGTGAGGAAGTAGGCAGTGTGAGGGGCCTGTAAAAACCTCCTGGGGTTTTAGGAAGACTGACCCAGCTGAACCAGCAGGCAGGTTTTGGAGTTTATTGCTACCTCCTGGGGTGAAGGAAAGACTGATGCAGCTCAACAAGCAGGAAGTGCTGGGGATACATGCTCAGGTGTAGGAAAACTCCCCCACAGTTGTTAAGCAGGCAGTCTGATGGTAATGCAAATATCTCTTGGGCATAGGGAAGACAGACCACAGTGAGCACGCAGGAAAAATTAGGTTTTGGAGGAAAACACTGCAGTGAAGCAAAGACTGACCCAGCTTCACGAGCAGGCAGTGTTAAGGACTAGTGGAAATCAGCTGGTGGGCAAGGAAGAGTGACCCACAGTAAGCAAGCAGGCAGTCTGTGGAACCTGTGGCAACATGATTGCATGCAGAGTATACTGACCTATCTGAAGGAGAATGTGGTGTCAGGGGCAGGCAAGTTTCTGCTGGGGTTCAGATAATTCTGACCCATTTAAGCAAGTTGGCAATGTGAAGCATATGTGGAAACCGACTGGCTCAAGGGAAGTCTAGGCTGCAGTGAGCAGTCAGGCAGTGGGGGGAGCACAGATTCCTCCTGGGGTGCAGGAAACAATATACACCAAGCAAGCAGGTAGTATGTGATGTCTGAGGAAACCTGCAGGAGGCAAGGGAATACAGATCCCCAGGGAGCAAGTTGGCAGTGTGAATGGTGTGTGGACACATTTGGTGTACAGGTAAGATGGACCCAGCTAAGCAAGCAGGCAGTATTAAAATCCAGCAGCAATCTGCTGTGATGCAGTGAAGACAGACCCGCAGCATGCAAGTTTGAAGTGTGAGAGGAATGGGGAAACCTGGTAAAGGTGGAGGAAGAATGACCAAATTGATGAGGCATACAGAGTCAAGAGGTGGTATACACCCGCTGGGATTAAGAGAAGAAAGCCTGAGGGTGAGTAAGCAGCCAGTGTGGGGGGTATCCCAACACCTGCTGGCATCCAGAAAAGACTGAAACTGCTGTGTGGGGGGTTTGAAAAACTTCTGGGTGGAGTACAAGACTGACCCAGAGTGAATTAGCAGGCATTTTGACAGGCCAGTGGAACCCTAATGGGCTGAAGAAAATATTGACCTGACTGAGCCAGCAGGCAGTTTTTGGAGCTTGTGGCAACCTCCTGAGGTGTAGGGAAAATGATACAGCTGATAAAGCAGCAGTGTGATGGCCTTGCAGACAACTGCTGAAGTGCTGGAAAGACTGGTGCAGTGAGCAAGCATGCAGTTTGAGGGGCATGGGGAAACATGCAGGTGTGCAGGAAATACTGACCTTGGTGAACAAACAGACATTGAGGGAGACCTGGGTGAATCTGCTCGGATGTTCAGAAAAGGACCCCTAACAAGTTAGGAATTAGTGTGAGGGATGTGGGGACACCTGCTGGGTTGAGTGGAAACTGAAGCATAGTGAGCAAGGAGGCAGTGTTAGGGGCATGGGAAAACCTGCTGGAGTGCAAGGATGACTGACTCAGCTGAGCAAGTGGGCAGTGTGAGTGGCCCATGGAAATCAACTGGTGTTCAAGATTAGTGACCCTCAGTTAGAAAGCAGGCAGTGTGAGGATCCTGGGGCAACCTGTTTGCAAGTAGGGACGAATGATCCAGGGGAACAAGAAGGAAGATTGCACAGGGTGTGGAAAATTGCTAGAGGGAAAGGAAAGGGACCACAGTGAGCAACCCAACAATGTGAGGGGCAAGCAGATTCCTGCTGGGATGTGGGGAAAAATGACCCCATTTAGAAATGAGTCATTATGAGGGTTCTTTGGATATGTACAGGGGTGTAGTGAAGATCAGCACACAGTAAGTAAGCAGGTGATTGGAAGGTCATGTTATATATTTGTTGGGATTCTGTGAAGACAGACTAATGAGCAAGGAGGAATGTTTAGGGGCTGGGGAAAATGCTCAGGTAGAGGAAATACTCACCTTACTGAGCAATTGGGTAGTGTGAATGGCCTATGGAAATCAGCTGGGATGCTTGGAAGACTGAACCAAATTGAGTAAGCAGGCAGTGTTAGGGTCTGTGGTAAGTTACTGTGGTGCAGAAAAGCCTGATGAAAATTAGTAAGCAGTGTGATGTACTTGAAGAAACCTACTGAGGTGCAGGCAAGACTAACACAGAGAGAGCACACACACACAATTTGTTGGACATGTGACAATCTGCTTGGTAGTAAAGAATACTGAACCAGCTGAAAAATCAGGGAATGTGGGGACATGTGGACATCTGGATGGGTGCAAGGAAGACATATTTGACCAAGGAAGCCCTGTGATTTGTCACTGGAAACCTACTGGGGTTCAGGAAAAACTGACCCAGTTGAGCAAGTAGGCAGTGTGTGGGACCTGTGAACACCTACCTGGGTGCAGTGAAAATTGACCCACATTGAGCAATCAGGCAGTGTGAAGGGCCTGTGGAAACCTTAGTAGGGAAGATTGAGCAGGCTGAGCCTGTAGGCATTTTTCACAGGTTGCAACGTATTTCTGGGGTGCAAGGAAGACTGATACAACCCAATAAGTAGGAATCGTGATGGCCATGTGGACAACTGCTGAGATGCAGGGAAGACTGACCCAATTGTACAAGAGGGCTGGGGATACATGCTTGGGTGCTGAAAACCTAACCCAATGTGATTAAGCAAGGAGTTTGAGTCACAAGAAAACATTTGATGGGAGCTGGGAATTGGGACCACAGTGAGCATGAAGGAATGCTTAGGTTTGTGGGGAAATGCTGTGGTGCTGGGAAAACCTGACCCAGCTGAGCAAGCTTGCACTGTGAATGGTTAGTGGAAATCAGCTGATGTGCAAGGAAGACTGAACCACAGTAAGCATGCAGGCATTGTTTGAAACCTGTGGCAACCTGTTTGTGTGCAAGGAAGTCTGACCCAGTTGAACAAGAATGCAGTGTGAGGGGCAGGCCGGCTTCTACTGGGGTTCAGGTAAGACTGACCCATTTGAGTAAGATGGCACTGTGAGGGGTATGTGGAAACCATTGGGGCAAAGGGAAGACTGATCCAGAGTGAGCATTGAGAAGAAGTTGAGAGGGGTGTAGATTCCTGCTGGGGTGCAGGGAAGAATGACATAGCTGAGCAAACAGGTAGTATTTAAGTTCTGTGGAAACCTGCAGGAGGCATGGAATACTGACCCCCAGGGAGAAAGTTTGCAGTGTGAATGGTGTGTGGGCCCCTTTGTGGGTACAGGCAAGACAGATCCAGCTGAGCAAGCAGGCAATTTTAGGATCCAGTGGCAACATTCTGAAGTGCTGTGAAGATGAACCCACAGTGTCAAGCTAGCAGTGTGAGAAAACTGGAAGCGTTGGAGAAGAACTGACCAATTAGAGCAAGCTAACAGTGTCAAGAACTGGTATATACCTGCTGGGATGCAGTAAAGGGAGACCAAGTGTAAGTAAGCCGGCAGTGTGGGGCATGTGCCAACACCTGCTGGGGTCCAGGGAAGACTGAAGTGGCTGAGCAAGCAGAGATTGTGGGGGGGGGTTGAAAAACTGCTGGGTGAATTGTAAGACTGACCCAATGTGAGCAGCTGGCAGGGTGGTGTGCAGATACTTGCTAGGGTGCAGATAAGTCTAACACAGCTGAGCAAGTAGGCAGTGTGAGGGCCCTGAAGAAACCTGCTGAGGTACATGGAAGACTGACCCCCATGAGTAAATTGGATGTGTTAGGGGTGTGTGGACACATTTTGGGTTTGAGGAAAGACTGACCCAGATGAGCAAGCAGGAAGTTTCAAAGGTTGTGGCAATCTGCTTGGTTGCAGGAACAACTCAGCCACATTAAGTTGTCAGTTTGTGGGTTGTGCAGACATTTCTGGGGTACAGAGAAGACTAATTCCAGTGAGGAAGCAGAAAGTGTCAGGGGTCTGTGGGAAGCTCTGGGGTTTCAGGGAAGACTGAAGTACAATGAACAATCAGGCAGTGTGAAGGGTATCAAGATTCCTCCTGTAGTTCAGGGAAGAATGAACCAATTGAGCAACTTCACAGTGTGAGGGTCCTGTGGAAACATGCTGGGGTGCACCAAGCCTGGCTCACAATGAGCAAGTAGGCAGCGTGATGGATGTGCTGAAACCTATTTAGGTGCTGAGAAAGCAGGCAACTGGAGGGGTTGCAGATTTCTGCTGGGGTACAGGGAAGACTGACAAAGCTGAGCAAACATGCAGTGTTGGGTCTTGTGGACACAACTACTCACTTTGGGGAGCAGGGAATTCTCACCCACAGTGAGCAAATAGGTAGCATGATCGATCTGGAAATCCTGCTGAAGTGCAGGGATAACTGACCAATCTGTACAAGCAGGCAATGTTACGGGGCTAAGAAATTTCACTGTGGTTCAAGGAATAACAATGCACAGTGAGAAACTGATAATGTTAAGAGGATTGTGGAAAGTGTAGGGTATATGAAAACTGAACCAATTGAGCAAGCTCTGGAAAACTGTGAGAGACAGTGGTGTGCAGAAACCAGTGGAGAAGAGGGAATACTGACACAACTGAGAAAGCAGTGTGGGGGTCTGTGGGAAACTGCTGGGAAGTCACTGAAGACTGAAACATGGTGAGTTGTCAGACAATATGAGGGGCCTGTGTACAACTGTTGGGGTGTAGGAAAGACTGAACAATTGTGAGTAGTCAGTGTGAGAAGCTTGTGTTCACCTGCTGGGGTCCAGGGAAAACTGACAACACTGAGTACTCAGGAAGCATAAGGGGCCTATGTATACCAGATGGGGTACGGGGAAGAAAGGCCTACAATAAGTAGTCAGGCAGCATGAGGGGCCTGTGTACCCCTGCAGGGATGCAGAGGAGACACCCACAGTGAGTAGTCAGGTAGTTGGAAGAGCCTGTGTCTACGTGTTGGGGTACAGGGAAGACAGACCCACAATGAGTAGTAGGGCAGTGTGTGGGGTCTGTGTACACCTGCAGTTGGGTACAGAAGACTGACAGATAGGAAGCAAGCAGGAAGCATGAGGGGACTGTGAACACCTGCTCCGGTACACAGAGGACTCATGCACAGTGAGTAGTCAGACAGCGTAAGAGGCCTATGTATACCTGCAAAGCTGCAGGTAAGACAGACCCACAGTGAGTAGTCACACATCATGAGGGGCCAGTGTACATCTGCTGGGGTGCAGGGAAGATTGACCCACAGTGAGTGGTCAAATGTGATGAGCCTGTGTATACCTGCAGGGGTGCAGGGAACAACGACCAATGATGAGTGTTCAGGCAGCATGGTAGGTTTCTGTACACCACCTGGTGTCCATGGAACATTGACTCAGAGTGAGTAGTCAGGCGGTGTGAGGGCCATTTGTGTACCCACTGGGGTGCAGGAAAGTCTGACCAAAAGTGAGTAGACAGGCAGTCTGAAGGGCTTGTGTACACCTATTGGGGTGCAGGGTAGATTGACCCACAGTAGGTAATCAAGCAGTGTGAGGGGCCTGTATATACCTTCTGAGTGCAGGAATTTCTGACACAAAGTGAGTAGTCAGGCAGTGTTAAGGGCCTGTGGACACCCACTGGGGTGCAGGAAAGATTGACCCACAGTGAATAGTTAGGCAGTATGTAGGGCCTATGTATACCTTCTTGTGTGCAGGGTTGACTAACCCACAGAGAATATTCAGGCAGTATGTGAGGCCTGTGTATAACTGCTGGGGTTCAGGGAAGACTGACCAACAATCAGTAGTCAGGCAGCAAGAGGCAATTTTGTACACCTGCTGGGTTGCCTTGAACATTGACCCATAGTGAGTAGTCAAGCAGTTTGAGGAGCCTGTGTATACCTGCTGAGATGGAGGGAAGACTGACTCACAATGAGTAATCAGACAGTGTGAGTAGCCTGTGTATACATGCTGGTGTACAGAGGACACTGCACTCAGTGACACACAGTGAGTATTCAGTCAGCAAAAGGTGCTTTTGTATATAACTGCTGGGTTTCCTGAAAGACAGACCTACAGTGAGTAGTCATGCTGTGTGAGGGGCCTGTGTATACCTGCTGTTTTGCATGGAAGACTGACCCACAGAGAGTAGTCAGGCAGTGTGGAGGTCCTGTGTACACTTGCTAATCTTCAGAAAACTTTGACCCACAGATAGCAAGTGGGAAGCTTGGGCCTGGGCATACCTGCTGGGGTACAGGAAAGATTGACCACATTGATTAGTCAAGCAGTGCTGGGGACTATAATTTCTGCTGGTGTGCAAGGAAGACTGACCCACAGTGAGTAGTCAGGCAGTGTGAAGGGCCTGTGTACACCAGCTGGGGTGCAGGGAAGACTGACCCAGGGTGTGTAGCCCCTCAGAATGAGGGGCCTGTATACACACGCTGGGGTGCAGGGAAGACTGACTCATACAATGGCAGGGGCCTGTGTACATCTGCTGGGTTACACAGTAGACTGACCCCCAGTGAGGGCACTGTGAGGAACTGTGAGGGCACTATGTATATGTGCTACAGTATAGGGAAGGCTAACCCAGAGAGTGGTTAGGCAGTGTGAGGTTCTTTGCCCACATCCTGGGATGCTGGAGAGGCTGACCCACAGTGAGTAAGCAGGAAGCATGAGAGGCCTGGGTATACCTGCTGGGGTGCAGAAAAGACTTACCAACAGTGAGTATTCAGGCAGTGTGAGTGGCATGTGTACAACTTCAGGGGTAAAGGAAAAAGACACCCACAGAGACTTCAGGCAGTTTATACATGCTGGTGTGCATAGAAGACTGATGATAGTGAGTAGTCAGAAAGCAAGAGGGGCCTGTGTACACCTGCCAGGTTGTGCAGAAGACTAACCCAAAGTGAGTAGTAAGGCATTGTGAAGGGCTTGAGGGAAGACTGACCCACAGTAAGTAGTCAGGCAGCATAAGGGGACAATGTACATCTCCTGTGGTGCAGGGAAGACTGACCCACAGTGAGTAGTGAGGGAGCAAGTGGGGCCTGTGTATACCTTCTTGGGTGCAGAAAAGTCTGACCCACAGTGAGTAGTCAGGCAGTATCACAGGCATGTATACACTTCCTGGGGTGCAGAGAATACTGACCCACTGTGAGTTCAGGCATTGTGAGGTGCCTGTGTACACCTGAAAGGGTATGTGGAAGACTGTTAGAGAGTTTGTTGACACACATTGTGAGGGTCTTGCATATACTGGCTGGGGTTTAGGGAAGACTGACCCACAGTGAGTACTCAGGCAGCAATCAGTGTATGTGTTTGCCTGCTGGGGTGCCAGGAAAACTGACACAGTGAAGAGTAAGCCAGCAAGGCACACAAGAACATATACAGAGGACCCTCATTCTGCCTCACTACTTGTGGACCAGTCTTCACTATACACCCACAGGTGTACACACGCCCTTCACACTGCCTGCTCGCTCACTGTGGGTCAGTCTTCCCTACACCCCAGGAGGTCCCTCACATCCACTGACTTCTCTCTGTGCATTAGTGTTTCATGAACCCTAACATGAATACACAGGTCCATCAAACTGCCTGACTATTCACTGAGGGGCAATCTTCCCTGCACCCCAGCAAGTGTACACAGACCCCTCTTGCTGCCTGACTACTCCCTATGCATTAGTCTTCTATGCACCCCAGCAAGTGTACACAGTCCCCTAACACTCCCTGACTACTCACTGTAGGTCAGTCTTCCCTGCACCCCAACAGGTATACACAGGCCTCTCATACTTCCTTCTTGCTCACTCTGAGTCAGTCTTCCTTGCACCCCAGCACATATACACAGGCCCCTCACACTGCTTCACTACTCACTCTGGGTGAGTCTTCCCTGCACCCTAGCAGATGTACACTGGCCTCTCACACTGCCAGAGTACTCACTTTGGGTCAATCTTCCCTGCATCACAACAGGTGTACACAGGCTGCCCATACTGCCTGACTACTTACTTTGCATCAGTATCCCTGTACGCTAGCAGGTGTACACAGGACCCTCTTGCTGCCTGGTGACTTATTGTGGGTTAGTCTTTCCTGTAACACAAAATGTATACACAGGGCCCTCACACTGCCCAACTCCTAACTCTGGGTCAGACTTCCCTGCACACGAGAAGGTAAGCCCTTTCTGCTTCACTACTCCCTGTGGGTCTGTGTTCACTGTACCCCAGCAGGTGTTCACAGGACCATCACACTGCCTACTCGCTTACTTTGGTTGTTTTCTTTGCACCCCAGCAGGTGTACACAGGCCCCTCACATTGCATGATTACTCACTGTGGGTCTGTCTTCCCTGCACCCCAGTGTGTGTACACAGACCCTGTTTGCTGCCTGACTTCAATGTGGGTCAATTTTCTCTGCACCCCAGCAAGGTGTACAAAGGCCCTTCACAATGCCAATCTCGTTACTGTGGGTCAGCCTTCCCTGGACCCCAGAAGGTGTACTCAGACCCCTCACACTTCCTGACACTTACTGTGGGTCATTCTTCCCTGCACTCAGCTGATGTATATGGGCCCCACACAATGCCTCACTACTCACTGTGGGTCAGATTTTTCTGCACCCTAGCAGGTGCAAACAGGCCTCTGATGCTGCTTGACTCTTCACACTGTGGTCAATCTTCCCTTCCCTCCTGCAGATGTATACAGGTCCCTCACACTGACTGACTACTTTCTGTGAGTCTGTCTTCTATACACCCCAGAAAGTATACACAGGCCCCTCACATTGCCTGAATACTCACTGTGAGTCAGTCTTCCCTGCTCCCCAACAGGTGTACACAGGTCCCTCACACTGCCTGGCTACATACTTTGAGTCAGTCTTCCCTCCACCCCAGCAGGAGTACACAGGCCCTTCACAGTTTCTGTCTACTCACTGTGGGTCAGTCTTCCCTGAGCACCAAAATGTATACACAACCCCAACACAATGACTGTTCTCACATGGTTGGTCAGTCTTTTTTGGGCTCCAGCAAGTGTACACAGGTTCCTCACACTGTCTGACTACTCACTGTGGGTATTTCAGGAAACCTAGCAGTGGTACACAAGCCCCTCTTCCTGCCTGACTACTCACTGTGCATCAGTCTTCCCTGCACCTCAGCAGGTATACACAGACCCCTGATACTTCCTCCTTACCCACCTCTGGGTCAATCTTTCTTGCACCCCAATGTTCTGTCCAGCAGAACCAGCAAGGAGAAAGGAAACACCACCAATCTTTAGTTGACCAGATTTATTGCATCCTCCCTGTTTTTCTGCCTCCTTTGTTCTGCCACTCTCTCCCTTCTACCCTCTCCCTCCGCCTCCCCCAAGCTCCTAACTTATCAGCCAATTACAGCATAGCTTTCTCTCACATGGGAGAGCATGCAGAGGAATGTCAGCATAGCACTATATAAATCATGAGCTGTCCACAAATGGCATGATATTAGATAGCCAATCCTAGAGCCAGGCGTCAACACGTCATAAGTCTCCAAGGAACTAGTAGGCAAGCAACCTTTTTGGGTACTTCCTTATTTTGGTACCCATTGCCTTTGGCTCATTGCCAGGTGCCATTTTGTTCAAGATGGCCCTCAACAGGCTCCCCCTTTTTGTTATGAAAAGAAAAGGACAGTGACTGTGCCTGTCTTAGGTGCCAGAGTCAGACTTTATCCTTACCCATCATTGGGAATCAAAGAGCTGTTGGCATGCTTTGATCCCTGTCTTAGGTTGGTATAAAGTCCACCCTGTGCTTACCCATCATTGACTACCAGTCCTGTAATTGGGAGAGCCAAATCTGAGGATCAGAGTCTTGGTCCATGGCCATAAGGGCTTGCCACACCATTAAGGCTTGCGATCTTTGATGACTCCTTAGAGACAACAGATATCTGAGCAACAATAATAACAGCAAGAACAACAATCTCATCATAGCAAAACTTCCCATCCATTGTTTACCAAATTGTAATGCTGACTGTAAGAAACTAATGGCTTCTGGCATACCCGGGACCTTGACCTGAGTACTATTTACCAGAAATATAGAATTTCTTAATGGAGTAGTCAAATTAGTAAACTCTTTAGTCCATGTCCCATTAAGCATGCTACCAAGCTATTTGGACAGATTTGCAGCAGCAGTAATATTAGAATACGGTATAGGGGTAACACATAGTGCTTGGGTGTGCACTAGACAGCCCGTCTGTGCGGTAACAGTCAACATGTCCACTTATTCTTGTAGTAAGTCCACTCTTTGGTTTAGAATCAGGATTCCCATGGCGAGATGCGCATTGATGTTTTCCTGGGCTGTCAATTCTTTGGCAGTGGCTTGTGATAGATTGTTGAGCATGTGAGCAGTAGGAATAGCAATTCCTTGGGCAAGTCCAGCAGCAGTGACAGCAGCCACAGCAGCTGCCACAGCAACAGCGATGGCTATAATGGCTGAGATACCAAAATCTCTTTTTGCTTTCACAGGTAGGAAATTACACTCACTATGAATTAAGGTCACTGGGACTGGAATGAATTTTGGAATCCTGGCAATCACAGCCAGAGGAAATAGTGAAGCATCCCAACAACTAGACACATAACACTCTTAACACATAACACTCTTAACACATAACACAGTTAAGGACCTCAGTATCATTATTATTGTTATTAGTAATGTTAATATTAAACTTAGAACTGTTAGACAGAATGAACACAAATGAAGACATGACACATACGGGACTAGGGGAAAAAACCTGATAAAAGGAAGAGTAATTGGCCTCGCACCCTGTATAACTATAAACAGATGTATTACTTCCATTTATATAGGATTTCTTTTGACTGTACTTTTATTGAATGAGAGAGAGATTGCCTCCCTGTATAACGGCAGTTTCTGAGGTGGCTAACCAGAGGAAGCAAAGACTACCTCTTAACTTGAAGTTTAGACTAGTAATAAGTGGCTTTACAGTGGCACCAGCTGGTAGGTAAGAAATACCTAGAAGTTCTGTACTAAAAAATAATTGAGGGAAAACTTGTGAGCCATGAGTGATATATCCCCAAAAGTTTTAGAGAGAGCTAACAACAGTAGGCTTACCACCATCACCATCATTTTGTGTTTCGGTGCCATTTTCTTTCTTATGGATAGTTCTTACCAAGCGCTCCGAGACCCAGATAGGTTGTTGTTGGTCCTGAGGAAAAACACAAACAGATCCTCTCCCCCAAATTAATACTGGGTCAGGTCCTTTCCAGGATCCAGTCAAGATGTCTTTCCACATTGCTTGTGTATGGCCACCAGACTTTCCACTAAAATGTCTATCAGCTGCAGTACAGCCCATAGCATCCAAAGTTAAAAAATTGAGGGTAAATAAAGCAAGGTTAAGTCTGTTCTTAGGAGGGGCTAATGCCCCTATTCCCCCCTTTTGTTTAGTTAAGCAGACTTTCAATGTTTGATTAGCCCTTTCCATGATAGCTTGTCCTTGTGGATTGTAGGGCAATCCTGTAGAATGATAGATATTAAACTTTCAGCAAAACTGTTGAAATGAAGTATGTACAGGCCCATTATCTGTTTTAAATGATTTTGGCCTTCCCATAGTAGCAAAGGCTTGAAGACAATAACTGATTACATCTTTTGTCTTTTCCCCTGTATGGGAGGTAGCAAATATATATACTGAGTAGGTATCTACATTTACATGTACAAATCTTAAAGTACCAAATTCAAGGATATGGGTGACATCCATCTGCCATAGATGATTTGGAAGGAGTCCTCTAGGATTGACTCCAAAATGAGGAACAGATAAATGAGGCACACAGGCAGGACACTGTTTTATTATATTTCTGACTTGTTCTTTTGTAATGTTATATTTTATTTTGAGAGTAGTAGCATTGACATGAAAATCTTTATGGAAATTAATTGCTTCTTGTACAATATTAAACACATGAGGATCTTGAGTAGCTGAGTCTGCAGTAGAATTTCCTTGAGCTAAAGGACCAGGTAAGCCTGAATGTGCTCTGATATGGCCTATATATAAAGGTTCTTTGCGAGCCCACAGAGTTTGTACTTGATAAAAGCATTGTTGTAAGGTAGATTGAGGACTAATGGGTCCAGTTGTCTCAAGCCAGGGCACAAGCTGGGCAATATAGATACTGTCAGTATAAATACTTAAAGGTTTCTCAGGAAATGTTTGTAAGGCAGTTATAATTGCTTCTAGTTCAGTTTTTTAAGCAGACTTATGAAAAGTAATATAGTCTGTACTTTATCAGAAACTACTCTAGCTGTGCTGGAGGAGGAGCCATCTGTACAGATTGTATTTGCTGCTGGGATAGGTTGAGCCTTAACAACCTGAGGGAATATAACAGGATACCTTTTGAAGAAGCTGACAAAAGGTGAACTTGGCAAGTGATTATCAAATGTGGCCATGGTGGAACAATAGACAATTGCCCAATCTTCATTATTGTTAACTAGTATTTCAATCTGTTTTGCCGTGTATGGGACAATAACTGTCTGAGGATGAACTCCAAAAACTCGAAGGGCTGTCTTAAGTCCTAATGTAACTAGATTTGCTACCATCACAGGATACGGGGAAATAACATTTTTGGGGGACACTGGCAAATGGATCCATATCAGGGGTCCAGTTTGCCACAATAGACCTGTAGGAGTATATTCAGAATTTAACACTATGAGGTTAAAAGGCAAGGATAGATCAACTCTATCACTATGAGCATTTTCTAAAACTTGTTCTACTAACCTCAAGGCTTTTCTACCTTCAGGAGTTAAATTTCTGGGGGATGTAGGGTCTGAATCTCCTTGGAGAATATCAATCAGAGGCTTAAGTTGACCAGTGATGATTCCCAAATTTGGCCTTACCCAATTTATATCACCTAATAATTTTTGGAAATCATTTAGTCTTAAGTTTTCCTGTGGCTAATTGAATTTTTTGTGGCCTAACACAGGTATCTAATATTTGATGTCCTAGAAAGGTAATAGGACTGTGGGTTTGCACCTTTTCTGGGGTCACATGTAATCCCCATTTTTCTAGGGTTTTGATGATATCATCAAATACCCCTAATAAGGTCTCCTGTTCCTTATGAGCCAAAAGAATATCATCCATATAATGGAGTCAATAAATTCCTTTACAATTTTGTCTAATCTGTGATATAGCCTGGTCAACATATATTTGACACATAGTGGGACTATTTGCCATTCCCTGGGGAAGGACCACCCATTGGTATCTAGTATTAGGCCCTTCATTATTCAAAGAGGGAATGGAAAAGGCAAATTGAGGGCTATCCTCAGGATGCACAGGAATGGAGAAGAAACAATCTTATGTCTATAGAAATGATATGATAATGTTTTGGAATAGCAGCTAATGAGGGGACACCCAGTTGCACTGGACCCATAATCTGCATACTGGAATTTATGGTTCTCAGATCTTGCAAGAGTCGCTCTTTCCTAGACTTCTTTCTTATGACAAAAATGGGTGTATTCCAAGGGAAAGTGGAAGGAATGGTATGATTTTTCTTCAATTATTGATTAACTATTTCCTGGGCTGCCTCTAATTTTTCTTTAGAAAGGGACCACTGGGGGACCCAGATAGGATTATTGGATTTCCATGTTATCTTTAATGGTTCAGTGGCCCCTCCAGAAAACCCAGCCCCTTAGTCCCTGTTTGTCCTTCAGCTTGAATGGGGCAGGTAATACCTTGTAGATTCTTGCCTAGTCCTTTTCCAGGGGTATAACCTTGTCCCACCATGACTGGTAAAACGGTTGGGTGTAGACAGGAAATATTTTGTTCAACTGAGGAAGAAATGACAACATCCATCTGTGTTAAAATGTCTCTTCCCCAAAGAGTGACAGGCAGGTGAGCTAATACATAAGGTTGGAATGTTCCCCTTTTCCCATCAGGGTCCTCCCAAGATAACACAGCTTTACTTTGTAAAGGGGTTTGGGCAAATCCAAGTCCCCATAAGATAGTACTGTATGCTGTAACAGACCATGATTTGTTCCAGTCCTTCTGTCTTATAATAGACATGTCAGCACGCGTGTCTATTAGACCCTCTATGGGAGTACCATTAACTTTCAATTTAAGCATGGGTCTATTTTTTGTTAATTGTGCCCAAAAGACACGCAATCCTGCGGATCCAAACCCGTTGTCTCCTCCAATTCTTTGTGAACTGGGAAAAGTCCCATGATGGCCAGGCAATATCAATATTTGGGCTATTTTGTCTCCTGGATAAACAACAGATACCCCTGGAGGGGAAGATAACATAATCTTTATTTCCCCAGTTTAATCAGAATCAATGACTCCTGGAAATGCTTGTAATCCTGACAGAGTTGTGGAACTCCGCCCTAACAATAATCCTGATGTGCCCTCAGGGAGTGGTCCATGTACACCTGTGGGGACCACTTGTACGCCCATTTCTGGGGTTAAAACGAGTCAGGCGGAGGCACAGAGGTCCAATCTCCCACTCCCTGATGTTCCTTGGGACAACGAGGAGATAGTCGGAAAGTATTGTGAGTGGGAATCTGCACTATGGGATTCTGAAAGGCCCCGTATGTTTGAGGGCCCTGGGTTGGGCCCCCCTGACCGCTTTTTGACTGGGCTGGGATAGGATATCTCTCTATATCAAATCTTGATGTACATTATTTCACCCAGTGCCTTCTTTTTCGGCACCGGGGACATAAACCTGGGGCAGGTTGATTTGCCCCTTGTTGTTCTCCAGTCTTAGGTGTTCCCCTAGGCTTTAATCCCATGGGTCCTTCAGGGCAGTCTTTTCTGAAGTGCACTTCTTTCCCACACTTAAAGCATATTATTCCTTTAGCTTTTGATTGCCCCTGATTTGGCCCATGAAGAGCAGCAGCTATTACTTGTCCTGTAATGACTGCATCATTGATATCCCTGCAGACCTTTATATAAGTACTTAAATCTTTATTTATCCATGGTATTATAGCTTCTTTACACCATCTATTTGCTTGCTCATAAGCTAACTGTTTTATTAAGGGCATAGCTTGTTCTGATGCTGGGGACTGAACCCAGGACTAGATAAGCACTCTAGTATTGAGCTACATACCCAGTCCAAGGTCCAACCTCTTAAAGGTTCTATCACCTCAACAGCACCACACTAGGGATCAAGTACACGAACTTGTGGGGGACAAACCACATCCAAACCATATAGCACTATCTTCTTTTTCCCTTCTTTCTTAAAATCACTCCAATAAAAAATAAATAAAAATAAACTCCCTTAGCTTTATTCTTGTGTAGACCGGAGGAATAATGCCACTTTGTTAACTCCATGATACATTCCCAACTTTTTATCTTAATTGGTCTCTCAGCAGAATTTCACACTTGACCTCTCTCTATTAATAAACTTACTTCATCTGATTTCCTAACTCTCTGGATGCTCCTTCTCAGGTTCTTGACTCTTTTATCCAACTTTGGATCTCTTCTTTTTCCTTTCTATACTCATCCCCTTGATGGGCAAACATCACTATCATATCTTTAAATACCATCTAAATTCCCTAATTTAGGATAGGTTAACTGCTATAACACCCCAAAATGATAAGAACTCAAACACTATATATTGTATTTCTTAGTTATCTAATAGTACTAGGTGACTGAGCAGGTTAGCAGGATGGTCTTTTTCCCCACATTCTGGAAACTATGCTGTGGACAACCTATCATTTCTAACACATAACTGTCAACATATTCTGGTATTCTGGTAATCATTTCTTTTCCAGCCAGCCAGGAGACAACAGGATGGAGGGTATTTGTACAGACAGACCTAGAAATGGTACGTATCACTTGTGTTCACATTTCACTAGCTAGAACTCAATCATATGACAACTAACTGTAAGCAAGAGAGAAATGCTGTCTAGCTGTATACCAAGAAAATGAGACATGGGTATGGTAAACTCTGTCACATATCCCCACTCCAAAATTTAAGAGTCACATATTCAACTACTTACTCAACACCTTAGAGAGCTCCAAACAGCTTATTTATTTTTTGGGTGGTGGAGGTATTGGTAATTGAACCCAGAATATCTCATCTTTTTTATTTTGGGGGGGCAGGGTCTCACTAAGTTGCAGGGATTGGCCTTGAACTTGTGATTCTAGCCTCTTGAGCTGATCTTAGCTTCCTGAGTTACTGGGATTACAGGCATGTGCCACCACAGTCAGATCCCAAACTGAATTTTCTGCCTGTCTTTTCCTTCACCCTTAATACTTCTTTTTCTTGCATACCTCAAGTTCAATCTATAAACAAATCCCACTGGACCTACTCTGAAAACATTCCACATGTGACCAGTTGATGCTGCTACTGCACCACTCTGGCCTGACCCTAGTCCCCCAGTTTCTATCCTGCCAAGTTACATTCTATTTTCTATACCACAACCACAGTACTCCTGTTAAAATGTAGTGAGATCATGTCACTCAGTTCTGGCTGCTAAACCTTGAGCAGTTTCCCTTTCTTTTTTAAATCTTTTTTTTTGTGTGTGTGGTACTGGGGATTGAACCACTATCACTCTACTTTGAGCTACATACTCTTTTTTTTTTTTAAATAGACAGGTCTAGTTATGCTGCCCAGGTTGGCCTGGAAATCGTAGTCCTTCTACCTAGGGCTCCTGAACTGCTAGGATTATGGGTATGCACCAACTAGCTACCCTTTAACACAAAATCAGTCTCTACAATAGCCCGTGGCTATTCCCCCACCCCACTGGAAATTCACCTCCTACTACTCACCTTTCAGTATTTGAGTTACTATAGTAACCTTGGTCTCCTTGTTTCTTGAATTAGGAAGGCACATTCCTGTCAAGAGAACCTGTGAACTTTTTCCTGATCTTCTGAAAATTTTTTGTCAAATGTCACCTTCTCAATTAAGGTCTACTTTGATTTCCCTGTTATAAATGGCAATCTACATCCCCCAACTCCAATATGCTTTACTTTCATTTTTCCATAGTACTTTTTACCTTCAAACATATTACATAATTTCTTTTTTGTGTGTCCTATGGTTTGTCTGCCCTGAAGTCCCCTAACAGCTGCAAAAGAATGTGGCTAGATAAGAACAGAGACTTTTCTTTTCAAACATACTTCCAAGTACTCTGAGTACTATCTGGGATATAGCAGGTACTCAGAGATTTACTGAATTCATGAATATGTGTCCTATGACATGATTCAGTGTAAAAGTCACCAATGTAGTTTCGGGTGACTGCGCAAATAAGTGGTGACCACAGTTATGAAAATGCCAAAACAAATCATAATGTTTACTATTCCCCCTAAAAGCCCTAACATACAATCTTTTTACTACCATATTAAAAGGTTTTACCTCTTTCCCATAGATTGCTTACCCAATATATCAATATGTTGCCCTTTTGTATTTAATACAAAAGCAGTTTAAAGACAACATTAGTGAAATGTAGTCAACATTCAAACAGTTCTAAGAGGTCAGTCATAAAGACTGCTAAAAGTTCTTAACTACTAGGCACCTGCGCTAAGTATGTCACTGGACTTTTAAAAAAATTTTTAAAAAATTTCTGGAGGAAAATCTGAAATATGTTTACCTCCTGTTTTGAAAATCAGAAAAATAATTAATAGTACTTTAATTTTGTGAAGGTTTTTACTATTCATCATCTCACCTTATTCTCATACCACTCTTAGGATCCACATGACACATTTGGGTTACCAAGTTCAGTGTGTAACTTAAAGAAGGTGGGGAATCAAGAGATGCCAGTGAAAGACAAGTATTGAGTTGAATCATACACACTGAAACTTACTTGAGGTTGTGTAAGTTTCTGTTAATAGGAGAAGGCATGTGTAATAAGACTGGAATGAATCAATGTTAGAGGCAGTCATATACAACCTAAGAGAAAATGAACTCTTTCAATGGCTCTACAATAGGAATGCAAGGACTACTCTGAATTTTATTTTGTTCCCTATCTGAAGTTCTCTGGATGTATAGTATTAAATGTATTAAAAAATAAGACTTGAGGTACAGCTCAATGGTAAAGTGCATGCTTGGAGTGTACAAAGCACAGGGTTCAATCCCTAGCGTCAAAAACAAAAACCAATTTAGAGTTATTTAGGAGTAATTTACAATGGTATTTCATCTTTTTACAATTTAAAAAATGGTATAAAGGCAGTAATTGCTTGGTATTCATAAAAAATACAGAATATTTTTAATAATGGGAATTAAATTCCCTTTATACATTACCAGTAACTAGGCTAAAAAGAACCCTTTAAAAATAATCACATCTACTTAAGACTGTTGTATTAGTAATTTTTTGATTTTCTCCCCCTCTAAACAGAGAGATTTCTTAGTATGAACCATGAAACAGGAAAAGGAGTAAGTCAGGTATTTTGTACAGAAAAGCATAAGTCCAATAACTTTACAATGTTACTGCTGAGACTCAAAATACCCTTTAATATTAAAAATACATCTATAAGTCCAACCAAAAACTTATTTTACAAAACAATTACTTCAAGGCAGGAAATATTAGGTCAATGGAGGAATAATCCCAGTCAGTATGCTAAACTGCTTAAAATACTCAAAGTGACTAATTTTAAGCATCAAAATTTTATTTTAATTAAGTTATTCTGAAAATAGAGAGTAAAAAATGTCTGGTATTAATTTAAAAGTCTTATATATGTAGTACAAGAACATAAAACCAAAATGAGTATTTCTCAATTTAAACTCCAAGTATTTTTTACAATGAGATGGGTACCTTATTATTTTTTTTTAAACACTAACATAACAACAGCTGAAAACCATCTGTTAAAATGTTTCTCCCTCCCTGGAAGTGCTGTTTCAAAATCTGCAAGGTGGAAAAACAAAATTAGAACCTTTCTTACAACATGAGCAAAGGTCTAGATAATTTCTACCTCCTCAATCATCACACGACCCTGTTCAATTCAGTTATTCCAGACTTAGGCTTCACTTCACTTACATGTATTTCCTGCTTCTTTGTTTTTTAATTCTTAAGTGAAAATCATAACTAAAAATACCCTTTAGTATTGTAGGAATGGCTCTAGGCTTAGCAGTAAAAGCTATCACCAGTATAATCTAACAGGGCAAGGGGTCTATGGTCCACTGCAAAAAGGTAGAAATATGAACCACCACCTTCTACTTATCCTTAGCAAAATCATAACAAGTTTAATGATGCCTCTAAAATTAAAAAGAGTGTTAATTCTGAAATGTCACAGAATATGATACAGGTTTCAAACAAATGAACTCTTACAATGGAGAATAGCATAGCTGCTACTGTGAACTTTTATCTTCCAAAGCCAAATTGACATTTTCAGTGACTTACTTTGGTGAGTAAAAATCTTAATAAATACACTTACTCACTTTCCCTCCTACACATCTTTTTTTATTTTCTCCCTGTAGTGCTGTATATTGAATCCAGGGTCTCGCATATATAGGCAAGCATTCCAGCACCAAATGATACATCCAGTCCCCAACATATATCTTGATTACAGTTAGTACTTTTACAATATGATTTAAAAAAAAAGAAAATGGAAATGGTTGACACTTTATGCAACCTATTAGAATATCTCATCTATTTCTTATAAGGAAATTAATTTTTGATGAAACTTCTTTTAACCTGCAACTTTCATGAAACTTACCACCAAATAATTCAAAAAAGAGATATATTAACTTTATACTACAGTGTATCTTAAGTTTTTTGGGAGTAGAAGATACATTTGGGAATCTAAGGAAAATTACGGATCTTATTCCCAGATTTCAGTAACACATGAAATTTAAAAATCAAATTTCAAAGCTCTTAAAATTTTCTCAACTGGATTTACCTTATTTGAAGACTTAACTGTAAAGCTACAGCAATCAAGATAATGTGGTATCAGTCTAGGGACAGACAAAGATCAGTAAAACTATGTAGAATCCAAAGTAAAAAAAAACACAAGCAATTGATTTCAATAAAGGCACAATTTGTTATTTATTAACAAATAATGTTAATTACATAGAAAAAGGTGAGTCTTTTAAAAAATGTTAAACATCTGGACATCTATACACGAAAAAATTAACCTCAACCACTACCTTATAATTCGCAGCTACCCCTGGGTATCTATAGGGCATCGGTTCCAGAACCCCCAGGGATACCAAAATTGTAGGATGCTCAAGTCCCTTACATATAATGTTGTGGTAAATACGCATACAACCTTTACACATCCTCCTACTCCTATAAACTTTAAATCATCTGTAGATTACTTATAATACTTAATAATGTAAATGTTACAGAAATAGTTCTTACACTATACTGTTTAGGGAACAATGACAAGAAATAGTCTGTATTAATTCAGTATAGACCCAATTCCTTTTTTTTTAATTTTTTAGTTGTAGGGGGACACAATACCTTTACTTTTATGTAATGCTGAAGATCGAACCCAGGGCCTCACACCTGCTAGGCGAGCTCACTACCACTGAGTAACAACCTCAGCCTGACTCAATTCATTTAAAAAAAATTTCCCCCCCAGTGCTAGGCATTGAACCCAGGGTCTCACACATGCTAGGCAAGAGCTCTAACACTGAGCTACACCCCCACCCTTTTTGAATATTTCTGACCTATATTCAACTGAATTCACAAATGCAACAGGCCAACTACATAAAAAAATTAACTCCAAATGGATCATAGACATAATAACAGATAAAATTATAAAAATTCTATGAGAAAACTTTTATGAATCGTGAACCATAAAAGAAAGAATTCATAAATTGGATTTCATCAAAAAATAAAACTACATCTTGTAGTTTAGTGATACAGCTTACCTAGCAAGTGTAGTGCCCAAGTTAAACCCTCAGCACTTCAAAGAAAAAAAAAAAAGAAGAGAAAATTTCTGGTCTTAAGAAGACACTTAGGAAAATAATTAGACAACAAATCAGTGGAGGAGATATGTGCAAAACACATATCAAGACTTACATATAAGGTTCAGTGGTGCCTGTCTATAATCCTAGTAGCATGGGAGGCTGAGTCAGGAGGATCAGGAGTTCAAAGCCAACCTTATCAACGGGGTGGCGGCATGCTAAGCAACTCAGTGAGACCATATAACTAAATAAAATACAAAAGAGGGCTGGGGATGTGGCTCAGTGGTTGAGTGCCCCAGAGTTCAATTCCCAGTACCCGTCCCCCCCCCAAAAAAAAAGATTTTAAAAGCTGGGGATAATGCAAAGTACCTCTGGGTTCAATCCTCAGTACTCCTCTCCCTCAAAAATGACTTTCATATTTCAGCATCCTTAAATTGTATTAGAACACACTCAAGCTCATACATTAATATACTATCTATTAGCTGTTTCTGAGCTACAGTAGCACTGTTGAGAGGTTGTTGACAGGAACCATATGACCACAATGCCTAAAACATTTAAAATATAAGACTCTTTGGAAATTGTGTTAACCCCTGTGTTAGATACAAGTTGATTCAATTTTCTACACAGTTTATGATACTTGAAAAGATAATCTCAGAGGGTAGAGGGATAAAAAAGATAATTGCTTAATGTCAGGTTAGAGGCAGTATTAAGAGTTTCTTCTATCACACTAATTAAGTATGATAGTAAAATTAGGTTAGTAGCCCAAAGAGACTGAAAAATAAAACTACCTCCAAGAACATATCAATGCCTCCATAAAATATTTAAGGAAGGAATGGAACAAATTAAGTTTTCTGTTTTGTTTTACTAACAAATTCATCTCTAACACTACAATGAAGAAAGCCCTACCTAATTGTAAAAGACAGAAAAACTCCCAAACAGGCCCACCTACTTTGAAACCAGAAGTTCTATAACTATTCCTGATTATGACTTTACAGAATAACCAATAGAGGTGAAATGAAGAGAATGAACAAAAAACCTAAAATAATTTAAGGCCTGAGAAATAGTAAGAGACTTTTAAAAAGTCTTATCTTAATGATAATTTGAGGCAGAAATATTGAAATTAGGAACATCCAAAATTTCACAAAACAAGGGAATTATGACAAAATGTTCAATAAGTTCTCAGCTAAATTAAATATCAAGGTATCAAAACAAAATGCACTTTATCAGTTCTGAAGGAGAAAACATTTTGTGATTTCAGAAAAAAAAGAAAAGGAAGAACACCAAGTAGTTGCCTCCTTTTATAAGGTAGGCAGCAGGTCAAAAACACCAAAAAAATGGGAAGGCATGGTAACATGTGCCTGTACTCCCAGCAGCTCAGGAGGCTGAGGCAGGAGAATCATGAATTCAAAGCCAGTCTCAGCAACTTAGCAAGGCCCAAGCAACTCAGTGGGACCCTGTCTCTAATAAACTATAAATAGGGGACTGGGGATGTTGCTCAGTGGTCAAGTGCACTTAGGTCCAATCCCAGGTGAAAAAACAAAAAGCCAAAAAAGATGCAGCTTCTTCACTCACAGAACACAGGTTCTATTAGCTAGATCTCCTTCCTATTCATCCTAATCAGGAAAGCAGGGATCAGAAAAACAAGAGGAGTCAGACTGCTCTAGCTTGTTATCCTAATATAATTTTTCTATTGTCCAAATATAATTAAATTTATACCTAGTTTTACTATATTCAAATATCCCATCCAATACTCCTTTCTCATCTGTTTACTGACAATCAAATATGTGACCAATATTAGATAATTTCCTAAATAAAAGGAGTAAGTGGATGCCTAAAGGAGTTCATAAAGGAGAAAGAAAAGTGTACCAAAGGGAACACAAATACCAAAATCAGCTGTTGCATAATTTTTTTTTACGTAAAGGAAACCTTTGAATATATCTAGACAAATATTAACAGCAATAGCCAGAACTGCACAGGGATATGATGCAATACAACTCCTAGTTCACAAATACAGTGGACCTCATTATAAAGGAGATCCCATCCAGAATATTTCCTAGTCATTGCATTATCATAATTACACAGCTTAACCAAAATTGTTCATGAGATCTTGAAAACAAGAAAATACAATTGTGATTGTAATATAAATGTAAGTAACACCCTTCTACACAAACAGTACAAGAGGAACAGGGTAATATCCTAGTATCACATATTTTTTACATTCTATGTATTTATTGTATCTTATTTTCATATTATACTATATACCACAAGGTCAAAGAAAGCAACATAAAATTGAGAATGAAGTTCAGTAATAGAGTGATGGCCTAGCAACCATGAGTCTCTGTGTTCAACCTCCAGGCCCACAGAAAAAAAAAAACAAATTAGTCATGAAACAGGTACAAGGGATTCTGTAATTTATAAGACAGTTGAAAGCAGAAAAAAACAGACTTCAGAAACAGCCTGAAACACACATCAAGGAAATATGAATGATTAAAAGTAAACATTTAATGCCCAAAGTATAAGCACATTCATTTCATAACCATTTAATAAATTCCTGTCACAGTATTCTAATTTGAGCCCTACAAAGTAATAAAAATAAAGGACATGAGATCTATTCATCCCCCAAAGTAATTTTAAAAACTAAAATCTACAGTCTATATCCAAGATGTTTGATAACAGTAAAAAAAAAATTGAAAATAACCTCATATCCAAAAAAGTTGATTAGCTAAATCATGATTAGGTAGTGATATATAAAAGCTTTGCTATATTGTTAAGTTAAAAAGAATTACAAATTAGACATGGCATACACCTGTAATTTCAGTGACTTAGGAGGTTGAAGGATAAGGATCTAAAGTTCAAGAACAACCTGGGCAACTCAGAGAGACCCTGGCTAAATAAGTAAAAAATGGATGGAGACACAGTCTGAGGCAGAGAGCTTACCTAGCAGGTGTGAGACTCTGGTTTCAATCTCTAGTGGGGGCAGGGGGAGCTATAAATCACATACAGTGTTCTACATCAGCACAGAAAGTAGACATACACCAAAATATTTATGGTAATTTTATCTTGGTGGTTAAGATTATAGATTACTTTTTTTTTCCTTTTTCTACTTACATTTCTGACCTTTCAACATGTGTTTTCCCTCTGTAATTAGAATTTATTTACCACAGATGAAATTTTCCTCTTGACACATTTTTTAAACCTTATATTTTAATGTTAAGATAAGTCTTCAGAATGTAATATGTTGTTACACACAAGCACAATTTTTCATGTCTTCCCATGTCCTTGACAATTACATGACATTCTTCTTAGTACAGCACAAGGAAGACAATTTAAATTAAAAAAATCATAGTACATGTCAATTTCCACTGAATATCAACTTCAAATTAAAAATTGTATCCTGAAGGAATTTTATCATCTGTAATATTGATATCTACACTCAAAAGAGGTCCACTTTTTATAATTTATATCCCCCCATATAAATACCTTTATTATTAGTTCTTATAAAAAAAAACACTGAGGATAAACTCTTCATCACTAAACATCAAAACCTGGGTGGAAGGAATCGGTGGGAAACATTTGTTTTTTACTAAATAAAATTAAAGAATACCCTTACAGTTTCAAAAACTGTGAACACATTTTCCAACTGCTGGCAATTTAAACTTAACTTCATCTAGCCTAGAGGTTCTCAAGCACTTGAACTGCCCAGGAAGTGTGCCAAATACAGAAAACCATAGCCCTAGTACTAACCTAGGGCACTCTTCAGCAAGTAGAATTCCAAACAACCTGGTCCTTTTAAGTGAAATAGCAGGGCAGAAATTTGACTTAACAAAAGCCTTCTCTATAGAATTGAAAAGTGTCCCAATAATTCTGAAACTAAATTTTCAATGTAAACAATGGTATATCAGAGAATTACAATTTCATAACTCTTACTCATTAATTCATCTATTCTTCTCTGTATTAGCCTTCAAACATCTATACAAGTCAACAAAACCAACATGCAAGACAGAGTAAGTAAAGTCCAAAGGCATCTGTGCCTGATAAGACAAAGGCATATCTGATTCCAGGAGAAAATAGACAGCAGATGTGGCCCCTCATGTTTATCCATTGAAAACAATGTATCCTAAAAATAAATTTCCATGTCAACAGAACAAAGATGTTTATAAATAAGAAGGAATGTGGAGGAGTGGGGAAGACAAGAGGAAGTTTCAGTAAGTTAAGTACCAAAAGTCAGGAAACAAGAGAATGAATGGTAACAGGGCAAGGGAAACAGAATAAACTGGGAACTGGATGAAGGGAAGACCTGTAGCCTGGGAATTCAAGCCATTGAGCAAAATGAGTAGCTATTAGTAGGAACTGATGTGAGCAGAAATGGAAAATGGAAAGTGAAATGATTTAAGATAAATAAGAAAAAAGGTGAAATTTAGACTAGATCAAATGATGTACAGAACACATTCTGGGCACAGAGGCAGATGGTATAAAAGGATGGAAAACAAAAAACTGCTACTGAATAAAAAAAATGTATTAGACTAATTTCCAAAATAAGGATGAAGAGGCAGGAAAAAGAAAACTGCAGAGATGAGAGTAAGATGTTATGAGAATTGGGAAATGAGATGTAAGTAGTAGGAAGGAAAAGAACTCTGAGCAAAGTCTACACAGCAAGCCACATCATCTAGTCAATAATAGTACAGTTAGGTTAGATATTACATTAATATTTGTGAAGTATAATAGTGTATATTGTTCTAAGTTGTAAGGTACCAAATACTGATTACAGTGTAGTTTATATAATAAAAATGTAAATTAAGTAACTGACAAGGTGACAAGAGGTTTAATAGTGCAAAAACAGAATAGGCAAAAATTAAAGAGGAAAAGTAAAAGAAAAACAGAACAAAAAGGAGGACAACACAAGAAAATCGAATTTACTTAAAAAAAGAAAGAAGAAAGAGGTGTGAATGCACACTGAGGGACTAATCAAAAGGTGCGAGTAGTGTAAGGGTGCAACGAGTCAAGTGAAACCTCAGGGAATCTTGACAGCTTCGGGGTTCAGAAAATGGGTAGATTTAGAGTGTCCAGAAGGGTTTCTGAAGATAAATAGATAAAGTTGTAAGGGAGTGGTGGAATGAAGCAGAAGGCCTCCAGAGGACCAGGGTAAGAGAAGTGCAAAAATGCTCTTCAGCGGAAGCTGGCAGGTCCGACAAATGGAAAAATGTGCGGGGTAAGAGATGAGGACTGGATGGGGGATACCACTCAGCGACAGGGCACTTGACAAACATTACGAGTGACCAGAGACCGGGATGAGAAAGTCTGCAGAAACAGTGCAGATGCGCCCCATCGTCCATCCCCAAGACCGGGTCATAACCACACAAGGCAGGAACCCGGGCCTCCACTTGGACGAAGCCGCACACTCCTCCTTCCCCTCCCCCTCCCCAAATAACGAAAGCGTCCAAGAGATGCAGGGACTGATCCCCCAGCCAGGCCTGACCTTCTCAGGGCCACCAGAGTCTCGCCGCCCCATCCCCACATCTGGGGTGGGGGCCAGGGAAACCCCCGCCTACGGGCCATTGTGTGTTTAGGAAGCAAGGAGTCGCATGATGGGGAGGGACACTGGGGCCATGCCCACCAACCACCCGCGAAGCCAGCGGCAGAAGGTGGCCCAGGGCACCAGAGCCCCTGCCGCCCCCTCTTTCCCCCAAATAAACACCAGTCACCCTAGCGCAGAGACGGGAGGGGCGGCAGGGTGGGGTCGGTACTCACCTCCTCAGGAATGGCCGGATCCGCAGCCGAAGAGGCCGCAGCGCCAGCCTCCGACTCCAAGTCCCAGATGAACAGAGTCTGACACTGCTCCACGCCACCGCCACCGTTCAGCACCGCCATCTTTAACGGAGAGCCAGCCGAGAAACCGCCGCTGGGCGGGGAGTGGGAGGGAGCGGAGGGCGGGAAGAGGCGGGTGCGGAGGCAAAGGGGGGAGCGGGAGTGTCGGCCGGGCGGCGCCTCCCGCGGGAGGGCGCATGGGTCGCCTCAGGTACCGGCCTGCGGCCCTGGGCGCAGCTGAGCCTGAGGGACTGGGGAAGGAAGCGGGGTGCAGGGCGAGTGAAGGGAGCGGAGAGGACGAGAAGTCGACCGGGCAACCGCAACGGCTTCCCCCTCGTGCACTACTGTGACGTCACCGCAGGTGCGTGACGTCATCTGATGAGCGCCTTTGGGACATCTTCAGGAAGAGGGTTCCTTTTCCTCCAACCACCCTAGCGCTCCCATGTTCCCTCCGTTCTGCGGTTTCCATGGAGTTGGTTTCCTATTTTCTTGCCATCTCCTCCGTACTGGGCGTACTCCCTAATGTGGATTTACTAGAAGAACAGGGGTGGTGTTCGAGGTGAATTTGAAATCCTAGAGGGAGGAAGGCGGGGAAGCCCATACTACTTGTTTCCATTACAGTGAAAGCCTCGGTGTCCTAAAAATAAGACCGTAAAGCCCAAGGTTGAAACATTTAAGCAGAATTTCAGAAATATATTTAGAAACAGCTAAATTGTCGGTATCATGCTTAAACCCTTTCCTTAAAGAACTCGACCTCTTAAACTGGGTCCATATGAAACTTTTAAAAGTTCTTTTTTTTTAATTTTTCATTCTTGAGGAAAGTATGTTTTATTTTAATGTGGTGTTCTTTTTCTGGAGTCATTTATTTAACAAATAGTAGAACGCTTTCCATATGCGCTAGGGCCGGTGCAAAGCATTACCATTCTAGGCATATAAAGCATCATAACTAATCACTTCTGTTTTGAAGAACATTGGTCCATATATTTTACATACTTTGTGCCTTTCATGAATGGAATATTCCAAGGCAGTCTCTGTGCAAAATATATAAGAAAACATTTGAGAGAGGAGTAGTATTTTTATTTGAGAAGCCCAGTTACAGAATGGAATTAAAGAAACCCTATTCATTGTTAACAATACATTTAATCTAGAGGAGTAATGAGAAAAAATTTTCTTTTTTTTTTGATTAAAATACTTTTTATTTTTACACACTTTATTTTTAGTTTTATAGACTGCATTTTGATTCATTATACACAAAAGGGATACAACTTTTCATTTCTATGGTTGTACACAATGTAGATTCACACCATTCATGTAATCATACTTATACATAGGGTAGGGTAATAGTGTCTCAGTCTACTATCCTTCCTTCCCCCACCCATCCCTGCCCCATTTTCCTCTACACCATCCAAAGTTCCCCCATTTTTCTCTCCCATCTCCCTGTTATATATCATCATTCACTTGTCAGAGAAAACATTCGTCCTTTGGTTTTTTGGGCTTGGTTTATTTCACTTAGCATGATATTCTCCAACTACACCCATTTGCCAGCAAATGCCAAAATTTTATTCTTCTTTATAGCTGAGTAATATTCCATTGTGTACATATACTACAGTTTATTTTTCTGTTCATCAATTGAAAAATATCTAGGTTGGTTCCACAATCTAGCTATTAAAAATTGAGCAACTGTGAATATTGATGTGTCTGCATCACTGCAGTATGCTGATTTTAAGTCCTTGGGTGTAAACCGAGGAGTGGGATAGCTGAGTCAAATGATGGATCGATTCCAAGTTTCAGAAAAGAAATTTTTAAGGAAGGAAGATAAGAAGTGAGAAGTTACTGATGGTATGTGATCACCAAAATAACCTAATAGTGAAGTCATGAAATATGGAGTGAACTCTTGCCTTTTAGTGCTTCCTGAGATGGGGTAGAGAGAGGGGTCACCAGTGACCTCCTATTTGTATTTAGGATGATTCAAGAGTTGACTGTCTTACTTCTGAAACAGGATGTCTGACTCTTTGGGTTAGGAATGAGTCTGGGAGCTGATGTGTACTCTTAAGATGAGAGAGAGAATGAGACTATCAAAATACTAACATTCCTCTACATTTAAAAATACTGCCCATCAAATGAGCATGGTATGCTTCCTCAACTTTGTTTCATTTTCTCTTCCAAGCAGGACAGTTTCCTTAAGCAGTTAAATTTAAATCCAAAAGTGCTTTGACAAATATAGAGTAAATGAATGTGATCAGAGGGACAATGTCAGCAAGCTGGGCTAGGGTGAAGGACCCTTCTTTAACATAAGGACATACTTATGAGCAGACTGAAAGAGCACCATTAAACAGTCAGGGCACCCCTTGACAAGAAACAAATGGCAAGTTTTTTTCTTTTATTCTGTCTTATTTCATTTTTTTAAAAAATGAAAAATTTTTAAAATTTATATCATTTTAAAATTTAAAAAAATTTTTAAAGTATCTTATCATTATTATGTTCCTTATAACATTAAAATTTATAAGATGTTTCTCATTGATTCAATTTTAAATGATAACATTATGTATCAGCATCACTCTATAGATCAATTGTATTTTATGATTTCTTCAAGATATGACTGGTCATATTCATTCAATAATAATTTTATTTCATTCAATATTTTATGACCTTGTCTTCAAATTCTGGATGTACCTGATTTTCTTAAGTCATTCTAAGGTCCTACAGTATCCAGATGAGAGACAACAAGAGAAGCATAAACTCTGGAGTACAAAGATTAATATTGTAATGTCAGCATGTCGCATCTTGGCTATATAATCTCAAAACAGGTAAGCTATAAATTCCTGTTTGTTTTTTTTTGTTTTGTTTTTTTATCTGCAAAATGAAGGTGATGATAATGCCAATCCAACCTACCTAACTGTATCATTGTGAGCATCAAACATAGTTCTGCCATTTGCAAATTATAAAATTACTCTCTCAATGAGAGTTTAGATAAGGCACAGCAAAGATGGCTTATCTGAGCTCCATGATGTCTCAGTTGAGAAAGCTGCAATGCCTGGGGTGTCTTGGTGACTGGAGACTGGAATACTCTGATACATATTTATTAACATGACTGGTAGTCAATACTGGAATCTAAGCTGGGGCTTTCAGTCATAATTCCTAAACATACTCTCTTCATACTAGCATCTTCCTAGCATGAGTGCCTTAGTGTTGTCAGACTTCTTACAAGGCAGCTAAAAATTTCCAATGTAGTATTCCAGAAAGCAACTTGAAAACTATTCTTTTTATGATCCAGCTTCCATCACTTCTGCTGCATTTTATTGGATACAAATAAGTCACAAAGTTGGTTCAAATTAACGATGAGGGGATATAGATTCCACCTTTTGATGAAAGAAGTGCCAAAGAATTTTCAGACATGGTTTAAAACCACCAAAGGTATTGTTTAGAATGAGGAACTGGCTAATCTGCAGAACTAACTGCTCACTCTCCTCTGCTCCCAAGATTCTATACCCAATCAAATTCTCTACCCTTTATTACCTGAAATCACTGATGTATCTCAGTATGCATATGAGCAAGGTTTTATCTTTTTTCAGTTTCTGAAGCTTCCACAGCATACAAAAATAAATGTAGGTCCTTTTCATTGGACATAGTCTGTCTACTCCTGGATACTTTGCCCTAAATCCCAGTGCTGCCATGGGCAATGTTGATACACTGAAACCTTCCATCCCAAACAGTGTTCCTGGAACCTGTGATGATCCAAGCCAGATTGCAGTCTGCACAGAAACAGAGAACACCTCCATTTTGTGGTGGTGTGGGCCATATGAGCATCGAGATAGTATCATCTTGCATTCTAAGTTCTTACAGACATTTTAGTCAGCACGATGCTTTTAGGTTTTGCTCACAATCCCTTTTTCCCCTAAGGTAGTTGTGTATTTACAGAAAACTGGAGAACAAAATCTAGATAAAAAGAACAATGCAGAACCATTGCTCTAGTTGGTGACTGAAACATTGTTAAGAGCATTGCTGCTGTGTCTGACCCTTTCTCCCCTGGAGATGAGTTTATTTTCAACTGGCATTTCTATCTTGAATCCTATATTCTAATAGACACTAGATATTCCCACCAGTAGGCCAGACCTGCCTAGCCAGGTCTGATCCCACATTGATAATTGTCAACTACTGAGAAACAAGTATCATCCCAGAAGCTTCTAGAGTTACAACCAGTTTCACTGATGTGTAACTGATCACAATTCAATACTTTCTTTCTGAATCAAGGTTATCATTATGAGTAAAATTCCATATTCTTTAATGGTTACTTTCTAAAGCTATTTAAATGTGAATAGAAAATAGAATTATAGAGTTGATTCAAAACAACTTTCTCATTGAGAAACCCTTGTAATTATCTCTGTGGAATTCCAGATTCTCATCAAATACTTTAACAATGGATATCTCAATAATATATTACATTCAGCTTTCATCTCAATTTTCCAGATTTTCTAACTTTGTCCCATGGAGGACTTTGCTTCTGGATTGGTGAAATTTATTAGAATATTATATTCCTAACTTTTAACAAAGAATTTTTTATATCAGAATGTTATTTTTTCTTATAACATCTTGCTTATACTACCCTTGAGTATGTTAATAAGATAGAATTCTTTGAAATATTCTTTGTGAACTTGTTATTTTTTATTGTTAATTTCCTTAAAGTTTGCTTGTATTGTAAGGTACAGTAAGCTATATACTGTATGTTACCTTTTGGCCAAAAAATAGGGGGGAAACTATACATAGTTTTAGAGGAGATTTCCCTCCGCAGTTTTTCTCCCTCTGGTTTTAGTTATCTGTGGTCATTCATGGTCTGAAAATAGCTAATGGAAATTTACAGAAATAAACAATTTGTAAATTTTAAATTGCATGCCATTGAGTGGAGTGATGAAATCATGCACCATCTGACTCCATCCCACTGGGATGTGAATCATCTCTTTTCCCAAACTATCCACGCCATATATGCTGCCTGCCTGTTAGTCACTTAGTGGCTATTGCAGTTATCAGATTAACTATCATACTATTGCAGTGCTAGTGCTCTAGTAACCCATATTTTACTTAATAAAGCCCCTAAAGCACAAGAATAGTAAGGAAGGCAAATTAATTTCAGTGTATTGTTATAATCATTCTATTTTATTATTAGTTTTATTAACCTGCTATGCCTAATTTGTATATTAAACTTTATCACAGGTATGTATATTAAGGAAAAAATAGAATAAAGTTTGTTACTATCCACAATTTCAGACATTCGCTGGAAATCTTGCAACGTGTCCCCCATGGGTAATGGGAAGGTGTGTGTGTGTGTGTGTGTGTGTGTTTGTATTTAATAGAATAAAATGGATGGTTAAGAACTGAGTGGAGCATTGGAGAATGGAAGTGAAACTTCTGAGTCTATATTTTAGTATATTTGTTTTAGTCAGCTAACTAAAAGACTAAAAGACCTGACAAGAACAATTTTAGAAGAGGAAAAGTTTATTTGGGGTATCACAGTTTCAGAGGTCTCAATCCATAGACAGCTGGCTCCATTCCTTGGGGTTTGAAGTGAGGCAGAACATCATGGAGCATGTGATGGAGGGAAGAGGCTCATATAATGATCAGAAAGCAGAGAGATTCCAGATACAAAATATATCCTCAAAAGTCACAACCCAGTGCCTCCTCCAGCCTCACCCTACCTGCCTTCAATTGCCACTCAGTAATCCCCATGAGGGTGTTAATTCACTGTTTGAGTTAAGACTTTCATAACCCAATCATTTATCTCCACGAGGGGGTTAATTCACTGTTTGAGTTAAGACTTTCATAACCCAATCATTTCACCTCCAAATATTTTTGCATCGTCTCACACATGAACTTTTGGGGGATACCTAATATATAAACTATAATAATTTATGAGAGAAATACATTAAGAATTTCAAATTTATGAGACAAGAAAATAAGTTTAAAAATATAAACATATGAACCTAATTTTATATCAAATTGAAAACAATTGCACAGAGAAAATGATTAAATCAAGTATCTTTTTTTAAATGTGTGTGACACTGTGAATTGAACTCAGGGCCTCACACATGCCATCCATGTACTCCTCCACTAACTCTATCCCCAGGCCCTTCATTTCTTTTGATTGTAGTTTTCTAACTGTAGATTGTACCATGTAGAATTAGCTAAACTGCAACAGTTTCCCAAAATTCTCTTCCTTCATGTAAGACCTAGTCAGTCATTCTTTAAATATACTCCTTGGAATGATCCAGAGAAAACTCCCTTTACAAAGTTGATAAGAAATGTAATTAAGAGGGTAACTCAGAGATGTTTTTTGACCTTCCCCTGTAACCCAGAACTGAGGATGAGAACTGCAAACATTTCAATGTGACACATATTTAACTCTGTGGTAAAGGGCACCAGATTCTCCTGCAGGACCCTACATCATGGAAGCTGGGGTTAGAGTCCAAGGCAGTGAATCTGACTTGTTGAGGTCCCACTTCAGAGGTTCCAGTCCAGCATCAGAAACAAGTATGGAACAAGGGAAGTTGAAGACTCCCCCATGATGTCATATGTGGATTTGAAGTAGCAGAATGACCACAAACATACATGTGTGTACATGCTTGCAAGTGCATTCTTAGCCTTCCTCACTGAAAGATATGCTTAGAAGTAGAAATAAATATACCTGGTGACTAGACCCTGATTTTGAAATGCGATTTTCCACTAAAAGTAACCAGATGTCCTTTGAGAAATGCCTGAGTCCAGATCTGGAACAGGAAATATGTAAATTGAACGTGCATAGGATGATCCCTGCTAAACTCAATAGCAAGACATTATTAAATACTAGTAGGTCATGTCAAAAGGAGCGAACTGCAAGAGTTCCACTAGTGTGATATGGAACACTTGCAATATAAGAAATAATGACAGTAACACCTTGCAATGTATTTAATTTTAAAAAATTCGCAAGTGCCTAGTGAAGAGGAGTGGGAAGAAAGAAGGAGGGGGAAAGATATTGAAAGAAAGAGATGAGATGGGGAGTGAAGCTTCTCTTTAGAGATATTGCTAATTAATATATAGAGAAAGAATGATAGATTTTTTTAAATGACCATTTTGCAGTCACCAATGTAATGATTACTTCAGGTCAGAGCTATCAATAGTTGCTAAAATTTTTATTGTATGCAAAACTCTTGGGGAACAAGACAGTTTCATGTACTCACAATAGCATCGTAGACATCTTATTCCTTACAAAGGGAAAAGTGTACTTTAAAAAAAATGTGGTACTCACCTCATTAGCCAGACTATCAAATTTAGCATCGTCAACAGAAGTATAGTTCCACAATTATGTAGATCCTCATGTGATGTATCTCTATGTAGTATTTAGGCCAAAAATTGCTTAACCTGAGTGTAACCACAAGGAAACAATCAAATCCAGGATATGGGTCATTCTGCACAATGAATGACTAACTCTCCAGAAATCAGTCTCACTGGAATTGGTGGCACATGCCTTTAATTGCAGCTACTCCAGAGACTGAGGCAAGAGGATTGCAATTTCAAGGCCAGCCTTGTCCATTTAGAGAGACCCTGTCTTTGGGAGAACATTAGAATATGTGAAAGGAAATGAGAGGGAGGGGGGTATGAAAAATGGTGGAATGAGACAGACATCATTGCCCTATGTACATGTATGATTACATGAATGGTATGAATCTGCATTGTGTACAACCATAGAAATGAAATTTTGTACCCTATTTGTGTACAATGAATCAAACTGCAGTCTGTAAAAAATTAAAAACTAAATAAAAATTTAAAAAAATAAAAATAAATAAATAAAGAAGGCTGGGGATATAGCATGTTAGAGTTCCCCTAGATTCAATCCCTAGTTCTGTAAAAGGGGAAAAAATATCAAGAACAAACAAAATCCAACACTAGGAAACTATTTTAGATTAGAAGAGAGTTAAGAACCAAATGCAATGCATGAAATTTATCTAAATTCTGGGTAATAAATGATAACACAATTTTTGTCCTAATTTTTGTTAAACTGGGGGAATCAAAATATACCGTAAAGTATCAAATTATTTGAAATGATTGAATTGCAATCAATATATCAAATAATTATTAATTTAAATTTAATGTTAATATCACCATTTTATAAGAAAAATGCTAAAGTGTTTATCACTTCATCATTATGAAATATCATTGTCTTCAAATTTAAAATGGTTCAGATAAAGAGCTACAAAAGGTGAAACCTATAGTTCACTGTTTAAAAATTTATAAAGAAATATGCTCTTAATTCTTTTTTAGATATACATGACAGTAGAGTGTATTATGACATATTATGCATACATGGAGTATAACGTCCCATTCTTTTGGTTGTACTTGATTTGGAATTAGACTGGTTGTGTGTTCATATATGAGCATATGAAAGTTACGTCCAATTCATTCTACTCTCTTTACTATTCCCATCTCCCCTCCTTTTCCTTCATTCCCCTTTATCTAATCCATTGATGTTCTATTTTTTCCTCCTGACCCTTATTGTGTGCTAGTATCTGCATATCAGAGACAACATTCTGCCCTTGGTTTTTTGGAGTTGGCTTATTTCACTTAGCACAATAGTCTCCAGAACCATCCATTTACTGGCAAAAGTCATAAAGTCAACAAATACATGAAAAAAAGTTCAACTGTTCTAGAAGTTAAAGAAATGCAGATTAAAACTACACTGAAATTTCATCTAATTCCAGTCAGAATGGCAATTATCCAGAACTCAAGTCATGAAAAATGTTGGTGAGGATGAGGAGGAAAATGTGCACTCATACATTGCTGGTGAGACTGCAAATTTCTGCAACCATTCTGGAAAACTGTATGGAGATTCCTCAACTTGGAGTGGAACCACCATTTGACTCAGTTATCCCACTTCTTGGTGATACCCAAAGGACTTAAATTCGGTACCCTATGGTGATCTAGTCACATCAATTGTTAGAGCAGCTCAATTCACAATAGCTAAGCTATGGAAACAACCTAGGTGCCCTTCAACAAATGAATGTATAAAGAAAATGTATATATACACAATGGAATATTAGCCATAAAAAAGAATGGATTTATGACTAAAGAGTATATTTCTAATAGTACTCCACTCTTACAGATATCAGAAATTCTGTTACAGCTTTTTGTGTTTAATGTCTCTGCTACTGATTTTCAAATGTTTTGCATTTATCTTTGACTCTTCAGTATATACACAGTTCTATGAGATCTTACTTCCTACTTCACAGAAAAGATAGAAGTTTTAAGATGTGAATACTTTAGCTTCCAGGTCTCCCAAGTATAAATGTATTGCTCATTTATTCTTATCTCCTTTCCTACCTTAGTGTTGCTTTTCTTTTTGTATTTGGTACAGTTGGCTGTTTCCTTTTTCTCAATCTCTCTAACCTTAGAGTTTATGACTCTTCACACTCCTGGTCCTTCTCTTAAATGTCTTGTTTTTATTTTTGTTTTTTAGATCTCTTCTTGGGGTTAGTTTTCACCATTTTCAATTGGCAGTATTAACATCAGATCCCATCAATTGCTTGTTTCTTTTCTCACAGAGCTTGGCTTATTTCAGGCTGCTGTAGCTCAAAATCATAGACCAAATGGCTAATGAAAAGCATAAGTGTTTACAGTTCTAGAGGTTAAAAGTCTGAGATCATAATGCACACATGGTCACAGTTCTAGCAGTGGGTCCTCATCTGGGTTACATACTGTCATCCTATTATATTCCCATGTGTCAAAAAGAATGTAATAGCTCTTGGGGTTCTTCCCTACCACCCCACCTGTACTGGAAATTGAACCAGGTCCTCTCACACACTAGGCAATCCCTCCATTACTGAAAGTCATCCCCAATTCTTTTTATTTTATGTTGAGACAGGGTCTTGATAAACTGCCAGGCTGACCTCAAACTTACAGTCTTTGATCCTTAACCTCCCAAGTTTTGGATTACAGACATATGCCACTGTACCTAACACAAGGTTCCTTTTTATAAGGCCCCTAGTCCCACCCATGAGGACCCTAGCTCCAGGACCTTCCCAATAGCCAAACCTCTTAATACTATCACATTGGGGCTAATGATTTCAGCATATTGATAATGGGGACACAAAGTGTACTTTTTTGACTTTCTGAACTCTTATCCAGCTATTGGTTTTATTTATAGTGATGGCTTCTAAATCTGTATCTCTGTCTAGACATTGCTATATGACCTAAATTCTTTATCTAGCTACCTAGTAGATGTCTGTACTTGAATATCTCAGAATCAGTGCAAAGTCAGCAAGTTCCAAACTAAGATCTTTTAATTCCTACTATGGTTCAGCAGCTGCTCAAACTAAATTTAACTCAACTTGTGGCACCAGATTTTAATTTTTTTTATTTAAAGATAATTGCTAATTTCATGTTTTCAATATCAGTTTCAGATAAGCAAAATCTTGAGGTTAATCCTCACAGTCATTTTTAGTAACTGAATTCAGCTACGTCCAGTTTCTTGACAATAGATTATAAATGTCCATCTCTTCACCTTCACATCTTTTCTCCATTGAATGTTTTCTACAGAAGGAAAATATGAATTTGTTCCATCTAAAACTTTTTCACATTACTTTGATACATCTTTATCCATGTCTTGCTGTTTAAGTTCTGATTTCAGCATCTGCCATGATCATTTCCCTTCACTTTTATTTTAATAACTAGTTAGTATTAGATCATTTAAGAAAAATAAAATGTAACATTTTTCTTAACATGTTTTAGATTGCTGATTTATTTGTCAACCATGGTTTATATATTTTATTTTATTTTATTTCCTTGTTTTTTTATTGTGAACAAATGGGATACATGTTGTTTCTCTGTTTGTACATGGCATAAAGGCATGCCATTTGTGTAATCATAAATTTACATAGGGTAATGTTGTTTGATTCATTCTGTTGTATTTTCCCTTGCCCTCATCCCTCCCACCCTTCTTTTCCCTCTATACAGTCCTTCCTTCCTCCATTCTTGCCCCCCTCCCTAACCCTAACTCCAAAACTAACACTAACCCCTCCCACCCCCCTATAGGTGTCATCATCCACTTATTAGCAATATCATTCATTCTTTGGTTTTTTGAGATTGGCTTATCTCACTTAGCATGATATTCTCCAATTTCATTCATTTGCCTGCAAATGCCATAATTATATCATTCTTTATGGCTGAATAATATTCCATTGTATATATATACCACAGTTTTTTTTATCCATAAGTTTCAATTATCAATTGATGAATTCAAGGACATCTAGGTTGGTTCCACAATCTAGCTATTGTGAACTGAGCAGCTATGAACATTGATGTGGCTGTATCTCTGCACTTTACAGAATTAAGTTCTTTGGGTATAGGCCAAGGAGTGGGATAGCTGGGTGAAATGGTGGTTCCATTCCAAGTTTTCTAAGGAATCTTCACACTGCTTTCCAGAGTGACTGCATTAATTTGCAGCCCCAACAGCAATGTATGAGTGTACCTTTCTCCAGACATCCTCGCCAACACCTGTTGTTGCTTGTCTTCTTTATAATCGCCATTCTAATTGGGATGAGATGGAATCTTAGGGTGGTTTTGATTTGCATTTCTCTTATTACTAGAGATGTTGAACATTTTTCCATATGTTTGTTAATTGCTTGTAGATCTTTTGTGAAGTGTCTATTCATTTCCTTTGCCCATTTTTGATTGGATTATTTGCATTCTTGGTGTACAGTTTTTCTAGTACTTTATAGATTCTAAAGATTAGTACTCTATCTGAAGTATGATTGGCAAAGATTTTCTCCCATTCTGTAGGCTCTTTCTTCACATTGCTGACAGTTTCCTTTGCTGAGAGAAAGTTTTGTAGTTTGAATCTATCCCATGTCGGGGTTTCTAGAGCCCCCAGCTTTAGGCATGGTCAAGATGGCGCCTGACGCTGAGCCAAAAGCGGCCAGCTATACAGTAAACAACCAGCGAATTCCAATGATTGGCTAGTTAACGATGTGACTAGAGCATGCCCCCCTCGTGTACCCATCCTGTGCCTGCAGCTGTCTGCGTTTATCTCATGTACTCTCCCCTGATTGGTTGAAGTGTATATAAGCCTGGTGGGTGGGAGAGTAGGGGGGATGGAAGAAGCGGAAGAAGCGGCGAAGGCGGAGGCGGAGACTGGAGCCGAGCTGGAAGCTGGGAGTACGCGGGAGCTGGAAGAAGCTGGGAGAAGGGAAGCTGGGAGTGCGCAGAAGCTAGGGGTAAGAGAAGCGTAGGAGAGGAACTGTGCACGATAAACTTCCAAAGCTTCAGACATTTGTCGTGTCTCTCTCTGCGGCCAGAGGGGACGCGATAACTGGTGCCGAAACCCGGGAAGATGAAGGCCTTATAAAAGAAAACAAGGTAAGATATTTGAAAGATTTTTTTTGTATACAAGTTAAACCAGTTATAAAAAAGTTAAAGGGTGTCAGGATGCGCGATTGGCGGTCCTGGGGACACGCGGAGTGCGGTCCGGTTGAAAGGTATCGGGATCCTGACGCGTAGAACGCGGGTTGAAAGGTATCAGGGTCCTGGCGCGTGGAACGCGGGTATCGGGACGCGCCATCAGCGGTCCTGACGCGTGGAACGCGGTCTAATTAAAGTGAAAGTAGAAACACGCTTGGAGCGGTCCAATTAGGTAGTACGTGAAAAGCCGCTATAAAAATTTTAATGCGCACTTGATAGTTTTCCTTTCAGTAATCTCATTGCTCCTGGCAGCTAGGCCACTGTTTGTTATTGTAATTGCCATAATTAAAGCCATTCAAATTAGTAACAATAGGGTCTGAATGCAGCAACCCCTCAGGGAACTATTAAAAAACAATGGGATGCCATTAAAGGGAAAAAAACAGCAAAAAAAAAAAAAAAAAAAAAAGCTGCCACAAGGGGGATCTTCATGAACAGGGTCTAATAGTAACAGAAAAGAACGCTTAAAGAGAATAAAGTGAGGAAAAATTGAGTGGTGGTGACCTAGAAAATAATTGCTCAAAAAATCTAAGAACAAGGGAAAAAAGGGAACTAAGTCTAACATAAAGAACCCCCAAAAGGAATAACCAAGTGGTAGTGAAAACTTAAGAACAAGGGGAAAAGGTAGGAGAAACCTAAGCCTAATAAAAAGAGCTTCAAAATTTGTAGAACCTGCCCGTATTTGAAGAGCAAATGGAGATACCATCAACCATTGGAAAACTTTAAAGAGGCAGTTAAGACTATTTGGAAACAGGTATGCAGAGCAGTGTTATTTGGAGAACAATGGCTAATTGGGGAAGCTCAGTGGCAAAAAATAGCTGTTGAAACTGCTTGCAGAAACATAGTGGCAAGGTTTCCCAATAGAAATGTTGAGATGTTAATAGGAGAAGGTCAATACGTTTCAATAGATGCACAAAATCAGCAGCAAGGAGATAATGCCCTAACAAAAGATAAGAGATAACTATAGTAAAATCTGTTACACCTTATGCCCCAGGGCTGTGTCCAGGATGCAGAGGGGGGGGTCATTGGAGTGGTGCCTGTCAGCCTATTAGAGATGGGGAGGATGATTTCTTAGGGTTGAATCCTAGACTTCAAAGAAAAACGGGAGACAGGGCCCTCCCCGGGGCCCGCAACAAATATACGGGGTAATTCAACAAGTTCCCCGACGGTGGTATCCTCCCACAGAGAAGGGGAGCGCAGAGCCACCTCAGGAAGTGCCGGATTGGACATCTGTGCCACCTCCAGACTCATACTAACCCCAGATATGGGGGTGCAGATGATTGATACTGATTGGCATGAAAAAATCCCACAGAACAGTGTAGGACTATTACTAGGTAGAGGTTCCTCAACACTAAAAGGACTTATAGTACACCCAGGGGTTATTGATCCTGATTTCACTGGACAAATAAAAGCCTTGGTCTCTTCACCAAAAGGAATTACGGTCATCTCTCCAGGGGATCGCATTGCACAAATGCTTATATTGCCCAGTCGACATTCCTTGTGGCCCAGTGAAAATACAAATAAAAGACAAGGAGGTTTTGGATAAACAGGAACCACTTTAATAAACCTTACTATGGACATGGGACAGAGGCCCCTCCTAAAATTAAAAGTGGGAAATATGGAATTTACAGGTTTATTAGATACGGGAGCAGACAAAAGTATTATTAGCGCAATGGTCTGGCCAAAGCACTGGCCATTGATCACAGCAGCTCAGAGCTTCAGAGGCTTAGGAGTAGCAGAGAGCCCCAATCAAAGTGCTTCCTCATTATCGTGGAAAGATACAGAGGGACACACAGGAATATTTCAGCCATATGTCTGTAATGTTCCTATTAGCCTATGGGGACGAGACGTCCTGCAGCAAATGGATATGAAACTCACCACTGATCAGATTTACCAAGGGACTCCTGTAAGAAATATGTTACAAAATATGAACTATGATGATAAAAAAGGATTAGGAAGACATAGCCAAGGATCTACCCAACCACTGCCTTTACTTCCACCAAAAAATGATTCTCATGGATTGGGTTTTTCCTAGGGGCCACTGATAAACCATCAATCCCTATAATATGGAAAGATGATAAGCCTCGCTGGATTCCACAGTGGCCCCTAACAAAAGAAAAGCTAGAGGCAGCTCATAAGTTAGTACAAGAGCAGGTACAAGCAGGTCATTTACAACATTCTACCTCTCCTTGGAATACTCCAATATTCTTAACAAAGAAAAAATCAGGAAAATGGAGGTTATTACATGATTTAAGAGCCATAAACGAACAAATGTACCCTATGGGACCCATCCAATGTGGACTCCCTCTTGTCACTGCACTACCAAAAAATTGGCCTACTATTATCCTGGATTTAAAAGATTGCTTTTTCTCTATACCCTTACACAAAAATGATTGCTGGAGATTTGCCTTTACTTTGCCCTCTCTTAATCACACTCAGCCTGACCAGAGATTCGAATGGACCATGTTGCCTCAAGGTATGGCTAACAGTCCTACTATATGTCAAATATACGTAGATAAAGCATTAACAACTACTAGACAAAAGTTTAAGAGATTGTTGATTTATCACTATATGGACGACATACTTATTTGCCATCCAGAAAAAGAAGTTTTATTAGAAGCATTACAATTTATAACTCAAGCATTAGAAAAGAGAGGACTAACGATAGCCCCTGAAAAATTACAATTAGAGGAGATCCAAGAATATCTGGGTACAAGGCTCACTGCTACTACAGTCAGACCAACAAGGTTGACCATCAGGACAGATCAATTGAATACCTTGAACGATTTTCAGAAACTCTTAGGTGACATTAACTGGATCAGATCCTATTTAAAATTATCCACAGGGGAATTAAAACCTTTATTTGATATATTAAAAGGTAATCCTGACTTGAATTCCCCTAGGAAACTTACTCCCGAAGCACGGATATCCTTACAGCTAGTAGAGAATAGACTTCAGCAGTGTTACGTTGATCATTGTGATCCTACTCAACCATTAAGTTTAATCATAATCTCAGAGAAACATACCCCTTTTTGCATAGTTTGGCAAGGAGGACCTCTGCAAAGTATAAATCTCCCTAGCTCTCCGGCTAAAACATTGCAATCATATCCCCAAGCTGTTGCTCAGGTAATATTCAAGGGAATAGAATCTTGCATTACTGTTTTTGGAATCCATCCGTCTATTATTATAACTCCTTATTCCACTCAGCAAATTAAATGGCTAATTAATAATGATGATGATTGGTCAGTATTATATTGTTCCACTTCAGCTCAGTTTTATAATCATTATCCCCAACATCCCTGGATTCATTCTGTAAAAATACTCCCATAGTTTTTCCAAAAGTGACTAGTGTCCAGCCTCTTAAAGACTGTGTAACCATTTTTACTGATGGCTCCAAAAATGGAGTAGGTGCAATACTTATTGGTAAACAACTTCACACCATAATAGTTCCACCCAACTCCGCACAGGTTACTGAACTTGCAGCTGTAATATTAGCCTTTAAATTAGCAGATAATCAGCCATTCAGTCTTCTATCTGATAGCTTATATATCGTTAACGATTTACAGGTTCTTGAAACGGTACCCCATATTTCTTCCATGTCCACGGTAGCTTCTTACTTTACTACGCTACAAAACCTTATCCTACAGCGTAAACATCTATTCTATGTAGGACATATTAGAGCTCATTCTAATTTACCAGGACCTTTGGCCAATGCTAATGACTTGGTAGATATGGCCACCAAATCAATTTTTGTTTTTTCCATAGAGGAACAAGCAAAACTCTTTCATGAAAAATTTCATGTAAGTTCCACTACTTTGAGCAGAAAATTTCCTATATCTAAATGTATGGCTCGACAAATAGTAAAAAATTGTCAACATTGTGCTCCTTTAATTCCAGTACAATCCTTTGGAGTTAATCCCAGGGGACTGCTGCCTGGTCATATTTGGCAGATGGATGTAACCCATATTTCTGAATTTGGTACTGTTAAGTATGTACATGTGTCAGTAGACACTGCTTCAGGGGTCATTATGGCTTCTGCTCATTCTGGAGAAAAGGTAAAAGATGTCATTCAACACTGCCTACAAGCATTTGCTGGCTGGGGCATACCTAAAGTTATTAAAACAGATAATGGTCCTGCTTATACTTCAAAAAGTTTCCAGTTGTTTTTACAAAGATTTAACATCCAATCGGTCACTGGCATCCCCTATAATCCTCAGGGACAGGGCATTGTGGAAAGAGCACATCTTACTTTAAAAAATTGTCTAAATAAACAAAAAGGGGGAATAGGAGCCTCCTACAAGTCTCCTAAAGATAAATTTAATTTAGTTCTTTTCATTCTAAATTTCTTAACTCTGGATAGGGACGGCCATTCTGCAGCTGATCAACATTATAATCCCCATAATACTCCTCAAGTATGGGCAAAATGGAAAGATATCCTGACAGGTTGTTGGAAAGGACCGGATCCAGTCCTTCGTTGGGTCCGAGGGTCTGTTTGTATTTTCCCACAGGATCAACAGACTCCAGTCTGGATTCCAGAAAGGCTAATCAGAGTTTTACAGCATGCAAGTGATGCTGCTCCTCCTCACAATGGCGAGTCTGAGCCTTCCTCCAATAACAAAAACTCAGACGGAAAGGCAAACCCGGAACCTATGGGCCATTATTAGCCTGGCCATATTTTTCATTTCTGACTAACATATTTTTTATCCTTTTCTTGTTTTTCACCAATTTCTCTACAAGTCTGTCAATTCTACTGATGATTTTTCAGGTCGTGCTGTTTTTGGTGACAAGGATATTTCTAGCCTTTCTTTGCTTTAACAGGAGGAGTTTCTGCACTTTGCCGTTGCAATCATGCTGCAGATCGGACCCAGGGTAGAGCAACTCGTTCTGCTGACCCTAGCTATGATGTTGCTTTTCCTCCCACGTCAGCTTGTGTATTTCCTCCCTTTTATGTTTCTACCAACTAACATTTCTAATAACACCTCTTAACTGTTCACTAACCGTGTGCTATCTCTCACAATACTGGAATGGTTCTTTTGCCACCTGTGCAATTTGCACATTTCTATCTTCCTACCAGTCCTAGTTTCTGTTGCAGATATAGAATTGCCAGCGCTATTATCAAAAAACAGAAGAGGCTTTGACATTGCAACAGCCGTGATCATTGCCACCACAGTCCTTGCAGTAGCAGCATTGACACAACCATAACAACGATCATTCGGCCGAGAATGCAGCTGCAGCCTTACAGACCATAGAGACTCTATCAGAGAATGGACTCATTATAAGAACAAGTGGATACCCTGCAAGAACTTTTGGGACTGGGATGCTTTTATTCCCTGAGAGCTGTTTTGTGTTACCCGTATTGTAACTCCATTGGGATGTATATTGTTTCTGTATTTAATATGGTTATATGGTTCTTCTGTTTATAGATTTGTCAAACAGTGGGCAGGCTTAGGAGCTATAGTGGTACTCCTCTGCCTTGGCCTTCTTCTCTTCATTCATTTTGGCATGCATCTACGAGCTAGCCAATAGAGAGATCAAATTATTTTTCATCAGGCCATGACCGCCCTAAAGGCCGACAGCCCCCCATTCGTATGGCTCTTGATGCTGGACCGGTAGTCAAGGACGGGTAATGAAGGAGGTGGCTGTGTACCGACCTAAGACAGGAGCTGCAGCATGCTCTGCAGGCTCTGATGACGGGTAAGGACATATGCTGACCACTCAGCCTAAGACAGACACGGTCCCGAGCCTTAGTTTAATATTAAAGAAGGGGGATCTGTCGGGGTTTCTAGAGCCCCCAGCCTTAGGCATGGTCAAGATGGCGCCTGACGCTGAGCCAAAAGCGGCCAGCTATACAGTAAACAACCAGCGAATTCCAATGATTGGCTAGTTAACGATGTGACTAGAGCATGCCCCCCTCATGTACCCATCCTGTGCCTGCAGCTGTCCGCGTTTATCTCGTGTACTCTCCCCTGATTGGTTGAAGTGTATATAAGCCTGGTGGGTGGGAGAGTAGGGGGGACGGAAGAAGCAGAAGAAGCGGCGAAGGCGGAGGCAGAGACTGGAGCCGAGCTGGAAGCTGGGAGTACGCGGGAGCTGGAAGAAGCTGGGAGAAGGGAAGCTGGGAGTGCGCAGAAGCTAGGGGTAAGAGAAGCGTAGGAGAGGAACTGTGCACAATAAACTTCCAAAGCTTCAGACATTTGTCGTGTCTCTCTCTGCGACCAGAGGGGATGCGATAATCCCAGTTATTGATTCTTGCTTTTATTTCTTGTGCTATGGGAGTCCTGTTGAGGAAGTCTGGTCCTAAGCCGACATGTTGAAGATCTGGACCTACTTTTTCTTCTATAATCTGCAGGGTCTCTGGTCTGATTCTGAGGTCCTTAATCCATTTTGAGTTTAGTTTCATGTATGGTGAGAGTTATGGGTTTAGTTTCATTCTGTTGCATATATATTTCCAATTCTCCCAGCACCATTTGTTGAAGAGGCTATCTTTTCTCCATTGCATATTTTTGGCCCCTTTGTCTAGTATGAGAAAATTGTATTTATTTGGGTTTGTGTCCGTGTCCTCTATTCTGTACCATTGATCTACCTTTCTATTTTGGTACCAATACCATGCCATTTTTGTTACTATTGCTTTGTAGTAGAGTTGAAGATCTTGTATTGCGATACCCCCTGCTTCACTCTTTCTGCAAAGGATTGTTTTAGCTATTCTGGGTTTCTTATTCTTCCAGATGAATTTCATGATTGCTTGCTCTATTTCTATAAGGTACGTCATTCGGATTTTAATTGGAATTGCATTGAATCTGTATAGCACTTTTGGTAGTATGGCCATTTTGACAATATTAATTCTTCCTGTCCAAGAACATGGCAGATCTTTCCATCTTCTAAGGTTTTCTTGAATTTCTTTCTTTAGTGTTCTGTAGTTATCATTGTAGAGGTCTTTCATCTCTTTTGTGAGATTGATTCCCAAGTATTTTATTTTTTTCGATGCTATTGTGAATGGGGTAGTTTCCTAATTATTCTTTCCAAAGATTCATCACTTACTATAAAAATGCATTAGATTTATTTGCATTGATCTTATATCCCCCTACTTTACTGAATTCACTTATGAGTTCTAAAAGTTTTCTGGTGGAATTTCCTGGTTCCTCTAAGTATATAATCATATCATCAGCAAATAGGGAGAGTTGAGTTCTTCTTTTCCTATTCATATCCCTTTAATTTTTTTGGTCTGTATAATTGCTCTTGCTAGAGTTTCAAGGACGATATTGAATAGAAATGGTGAAAGAAGGCATTCCTGCCTTGTTCCAATTTTTAGGGGGAATGCTTTCAGTTTACCATTTAGAATGATATTAGCCATGGGCTTAGCATAGATGGCCTTTACAATGTTAAGGAATGTTCCCACTATCCCTATTTTTTCTAGTGTTTTGAGCATGAAGGGGTGCTCTAATTTATCAAATGTTTTTTTGCATCTATTGAAATAACCATGCAATTCTTGACTTTAAGTCTATTGTTATGGTGATTTACATTTATTGATTTCCTGATGTTGAACCAACCTTGCATCCCTGGGATGAAACCCACTTGATCATGGTGCACTATCTTTTTAATGTGTTTTTGTATGCGATTTGCTAAAATTTTGTTTAGAATTTTTGTGTCGATGTTCATTAAGGATATCGCTCTGAAATTTTCTTTCCTCTATGTGTCTGTCTGGTTTTGGTATCAGGGTAATATTGACTTCATAGAATGAGTTTGGGAGGGTTTCCTCCTCTTCTATTTTATGGAATACTTTGAGAAGTATTGGAATGAGCTCTTCTTTAAAAGTTTTTAGAACTCGGCTGAGAACCCATCTGGTCCTGGACTTTTCTTTGTTGGTAGACATTTGATGACTTCTTCTATTTTATTAGTTGAAATTGGTCTATTTAAATTGTGTATGTCCTCCTCGTTCAGTTTAGGCAATGCATATGTCTCTAGAAACCTGTTGATGTCTTCGGAATTTTCTATTTTGTTGGAGTATAGATTTTCAAAATACCTTCTAATTATATTTTCTATTTCAATAGTGTCTGTTGTGATATTTTCTTGTTCATTCCGAATTTTAGTGACTTGGGTGTTCTCTCGTCTCTTTGTTAGTGTTGTTAAAGGTTTATCAATTTTTTTTTATTTTTTCGAAGAGCCAACTATTTGTTTTGTCAATTTTTGTATTGTTTCTTTTGTTTCCATTTCATTGATTTCAGCTCTGAGTTTAACTATTTCCTGTCTTCTTCTTTTGGTGTTGTTCTGTTCTTTTCCTAGGGCTTTGACCTGTAGTGTTAGGTCATTTATTTGTTGAGTTTTGCTTCTTCTATTGAATGTGCTCCATGAAATAAATTTTCATCTAAGTACTGCTTTCATAGTGTCCCTGAGATTTTGATATGATGTTTCTTTGTTCTCATTTACCTCTAAGAATTTTTTAATTTCCTTCCTAGTATCTTCTGCTATCCATTCATCATATAATAGCATATTGTTTAATCTCCAGGTGTTGGAGTAGTTTGTTTTTTACTCTTTCATTTATTTTTAACTTCAATCCATTATGATCTGATAGAATACAAGGTATTGTCTCTATCTTCTTGTATTTGCTAACTTTAACTTTGTGGCATAATATATATGGTCTATTTTAGAGAAGGATCCATGTGCTGCTGAGAAGAAAGTGTATTCACTCTTGGTTGGATGGTATATTCTATAAGTGTCTGTTAAGTCTAAATTATTGATTGTGTTATTGAGATCTATGGTTTCTTTGCTCAGTTTTTGTTTGGAAGATCTGTCCAGTGGTGAGAGAGGTGTGTTAAAATCACTTAGTATTATTGTGTTCTGGTCTATTTGGTTTCTGAAATTGAGAAGGATTTGTTTGACATACATGGATGAGCCACTGTTTGGGGCATAGATGTTTATGATTGTTATATCCTGCTGATTTATGCTTCCCTTAAGCAGTATGAAATGTCCTTTTTTATCCCTTCTGACTAACTTTGGCTTGAAGTCCACATTATCTGAAATGAGGATGGATACTCCAGCTTTTTTGCTGAGTCCATGTGCATGGTATGTTTTTCCCCATCCTTTCACCTTTAGTCTATGGGTATGTCTTTCTATGAGGTGAGTCTCTTGCAGGCAACATATTGTTGGATCTTTCTTTTTAATCCAATCTGTCAGTCTATGTCTTTTGATTGATTAATTCAGGCCACTAACTTTCAGGGTTATTGAGATATGATTTGTATTCCCAGTCATTTGGTTCATTTTTTAAATTTTATTTATTTTTTGACATGACTTGGTTCCTCCTTTATTTGACAATTCCTTTGGGGAATTCCTCCTTTGCTGATTTGCATCTTTGTTTTTCATCTCTTCCTCATGGAATATTTTGGTGAGAATGTTCTGTAATGCTGGCTCTCTTTTTGTAAAATCTTTTAGCTTTTCTTTATCATGGAATTATTTTATTTCATTGTCTAATTTGAAGGTAAGTTTTGCTGGGTATAAGATTCTTGGTTGGCATCCAATTTCTTTCAGAGCTTGAAAAATGTTGTTCCAGGCCCTTCTAGCTTTTAGGGTCTGGATTGAAAAATCTGCTGATATCCGTATTTGTTTCCCCCTGAAGGTAATTTGGTTCTTTTCTCTCACAGTCTTTAAAATTCTGTCTTTATTTTGTATGTTAGGTATATTCATTATAATGTGCCTTGGTGTGGGTCTGTTGTAATTTGTGTATTTGGAATCCTATAAGCCTCTTGAACTTGATTTTCCATTTCATTCTTCAGATTTGGGAAGTTTTCTGATATTATTTCATTGAATAGATTGTTCATTCCTTTGGTTTATTTCTCTAAGCCTTCCTCAATCCCAATAATTCTCAAATTTGGCCTTTTCATGATATCCCATAGTTCTTGGAGATTCTGTTCATGATTTCTTACCATCTTCTCTGTTTGGTCAACTTTGTTTTCAAGGTTAAATATTTTTTCTTCAATATCTGAGGTTCTGTCTTCCAGGTGTTCTATCCTATTGGTTATGCTTTCTATGGAGTTCTTAATTTGGTTTATTGTTTCCTTCATTTCAAGGATTTGTTTGTTTTCAATATCTCTAACTCTTTATTGAAATAATCTTTTGCTTCCTGAATTTGCTCTTTTACCTGTTGATTGGTGCGATCATTCAATGCCTGCATTTGCTCTTTCATCTCACCATCCAGTGCCTGCATTTGCTCTTTCATCTCATTGTTTGCCTCCCTTATCATTTTAATTATGTACATTCTGAACTCCCTTTCTGTCATTTCTTCTGCCATCCTGTCATTTGGATTTTATTGATGTAACATCTAGATTTGTTTGGGGCATTTTCTTCCCTTGTTTTCTCATATTGTTCAGGTATCAGTGGACCGCTAAGATATTGCAGATTTCCTCTATTGACTTTTAATGTCCCTGAATATTTCTAGTTTATCCCCTCTTAGCCTTCAGTAGCCTGAAGTCTTGGAGGAAGTTGATAATGCAGTACTCCACAAGGAAGTTGCCTCTCTAGGGGTTATGGCCTTCAGGTGGGGTATATTCCCTGCTAGTGGCCAGAGGTGCCTCCACTTGTTGAAAAATGGTCATCCAAATGGGAACTAGGCTGCAGGCTGAGGGAAGGCCTGTTTGGGCCTGTGTCTCTGGTTTGATCATCCTTATGGGAAAACCTCACCTGGCAGGGAAGACTCACCCAGTGGGGAGGTCTTGCTGCTCCTCTGGCAACCGCCTTTACCTCTGGTGCAGTCACTCCAAGTCCAAGCGATGTGCCGCACTCCTCCTCCTCTAGGCATCCCCCCGGTGTTCAGGAGCAGTTGCTCTGAGTCCAAACAGCTCACCACGGAGCTCCTCCTCTGGGCAGCCTCCCAGAGTCCCAGTGGTTGCTCCGAGTACAAGTGCTGTGCTGAGCAGCCTCCACTATGATGCTCCCATTTGTCTGAGTTCACTGCTCCAGCAGGGGGAGGGGTGTCTCATTCGGCAACTCTACTTCACAAAATTCCTTGCATTCCAGGACTACCGCCCCATCCAGGATGCCTCCCCAATGGGAGAGACTCACCCGGTGGCTTTGAGTTGGTCCCAAGTCTCTCAATATCTCCTCTTTGGAATTCTGAGTCCTGGAGCAACATGAAATGCAGCCACCCTCTAATCCACCATCTTGAAACCCTATATATGTTATATATTAAAATAACATAATGGTTTTGGAGAGTGAATATCTTAATTATTCAGATTTTTTGTTATATGTCTGTATAAATACACACACACAAATTCTCTCTCTTTCTTATACATGCCACACACACACACATTGCTCTAATACTATTAAAATTAGTGTGGTTTTGTAGGCTATACTATTCATATAAGAACTTCTTTTGTATGAATGTATACATATCCTGCCTGATTTTGTAAAGGACAATCATTCACTCTACAAAAGGTTATTAGTTGTTAAGATAATTTTTAACTTTGTTCACTAACTGGAGCCAGAAACACTTTTATTTTAATCAAAAGATTGAATATTCTACCATTTTGGGCTTCATGTTATTTAATACATCTCAAGCATACTATAAGTGCATAAAATCTCATCTGGATTATTCCAGATTAGACTAGATCCAGTGCTTTTTGAAATGCTGAAGAGAATATTTGGCTAAAACTACCATTTCAAAGTTAGGAGCAGGAGATCCTTGGCAGGAACAGGGCTGTAGTGATGCATACAGCCAGGCAGGACCCAACCAGAAGCTGAATTTTACTGCTGATGGGTCAAAGGATATTGACAAATGGAAGCATCAGCTTTATTATATTAATTTACTTTTAGAAGTTTTTAAATGTATGGATCAAGGTTGAAACTCCCAGTCCTAAACCAAACAGTACTTACAGGGATCTTTAGCTAAAATTAAACAAGTTAGCTTTTAAACAAATGAATGGATAAATAAAATGTGGTATATATATATATATATATATATATATATGTGGTATATATATATATATATTAATGAAATATTATACATAAAGAAGAATAAAATTATAATATTTTCTGGTAAATGGATGGAACTGGAGAATATCCTGCTAAGTGAAATAAGCCAATCCCAAAACACCAAAGGCTGAGTATTTTCTCTGATATACAAATGCTAGAAATAAGGGGAGAGTAGGGAAGAATACAAGTACTTTGGATTAAGCAAAGTGGAATGAAGGGAAGGAAAGGGGAATAGGAATTTGAAAGATAGTAGAATAAAGCAGACATTACTCTGCTATGTGCACATATGATTACATGACCAATGTAATTCCACATCACGTACAACCAGAAGAATAAGAAATTACACTCCACTTATGTATAATATGTCAAATTACATTCTAAGCTCATATATAACTAATAACAAAAATAAAACAATTTTAAAAAGTGAAAGGTAAAATGCATACAAAAAATAAATGTTTTCCTTCCAGAATTTACATGACTAAGTATTGAAATATCCAAGGTGCACATCATCCATCTTCTTAACTAGCTTATTTGTACTAAGTCTGAAAATACATATTTATTCCTTTCTTGGAATTAACATGCCTGTTACAATGTATTTATGAGCAATGAATAGTATTAATTTTTTTTTTGATAATGGGGAACTGAGACAATTCAAGACCATTGTAATTTTCCTTAAGATACTTTTCCTTGTAGCTTGACTTTAATGTAGGTTGGAAATTCAGTTAAAGGAGGCGTACAGACCATTTTTCTTTTTTTTTTTTTTTTTTTTTGTCCCTGAAGAATTACTTCATTTTCACGTTTTCAGCATCCAGGTAATTGTACATCTTTAGATGTGATTTAGTTACTCTGTGGAAGAATTGGTCCTAAGAAAACTGTTTTGGAAATATGAAATATGCTTGCCAAACTAAAGACTTTTAGAAATTAAAAGTAATGAAGTTATAGATCTAGAGTTGGTCTAGATAATAAGCAAACATGCAATTTCTTTTCATTTTCCTCAAAAAATAAAGTTACTATTACAATAACCACAGATCTTAAGTGTTCTTATTTAGAGATATGTCTCTTTGTCTTCTTGAGGAAGTTAGAGAATGCATGTGGTGTTTTAGATATTGACAGTATACCAAAGCAGTTGGTTGGTACAGAAAAAGAGTATTGAGAGATGCTGGCAGGAGATAAAGAATGAATGGAGAGGAGATGCTAACAAGACACTCTGGTAAAAGACAGTGTGAGATGTGGGCTTGAGAATCTGGAAAGAATGTGTCATGAATATAGGAATCAGGTCTTTCTCTCCCATTCTGGCAATATTCATACAATGACTCTGGGAGCACCAGGGAGCCACAACCATGGTGTAAGCAGTGGGGAGCCTGTGAAACGTCTCCTCAACATTAACATCAGTGATTCTCTTTCAGGCAGTATCAAGGGCAGTGGAAAATGGCCAGGGTCAACTGAAGAAGATAACATGTTGGATCCTAAGTGGAAACTAGTTTTTAAACATCTGCAAGGCATACTGCAAATGTTACACAATTCCATCATCATCCACCATCTATGTATTATTCAGTGTGACACCAAGTTGTGGGAGTGACATTCACCTAGAACTCAATATAAGTCCTATCACCTGGAATTGGGTAATATGGCCACCTGATCTTGGGAATCATCCCTTTTGTAGACTCCCAAAATATAATTACAGGCTACTTTTTATGAGCTGCTGAGATTCAAACCATTAAAGTGACAGAAACTAAAACATCATGATTTTGAGTTTTCAGTTACTATATCCTCATTTTATTCCAGTGGTCTGATAACATCAGGGAAACACTCTAATCAGAGATTGTGTTAGAGTAGGGACCCATCTGGAGCCCAAACAGTGTTCCAGATTCAAGTGTATCTGTAGCACTGGTGGGACTTGATTTTCAACACTCCATTTGCATGAGGGTTTGTGGTAATCTTGTAGGTGGGTCAAGGATGATAAATCAATGTTAAATGGAGTGACTTTCAGAATGGTATAATATCATTCAGAATGTTCTCCATTCATAATCAAACCTGAGTTTTGAGGAAAATCTGTAAAAAGGTTGCTTTTAATTTAAATTTGTTCAGTATGGAGCTTATAGCAATCTCCTATGGCAAAAACACAAACATAAACTATCCTGAAGTAGAGCCATGACATCAGAAGGAAAGAATTATATACTTTTTTTTTTTTTTTGGAGGACTGGAACTCAAACCCAGGGATGCTTCTTCACTAATCTAAAGCTCCAGCCCTTTTTTTAAATTTTGAGACAGGGTCTTGCTAAGTTACTGGGACTGGCCTTGACCATGTGATGCACTTACCTCAGCTCCTTAATTACTAGGATTACTGGTATGCACCACTGCACCTGGATACCTTTAAGAAACGTTACCTGACACAGTATAGGCCCAGAGAGACAGGACAGTTGGCCATGAGTCCAGAAATTCCTTGTTAGGGGCTTTGCCAGTCCTGCCAAGTTGTAAAGATAGGTAGGTCCAGGTGTAGTTCATAGAAAGTTTGAAATGTTACAGTCAAGATAAAACATGACCAGGCCCAAAGGGCTCATGTAAATTGTAGGGTCAGATGAGGTACCCCCACATCACCTGCTGCTGCAGTTGCACAGGTACCCGTCTGTTATGTCAAATCTATGGTTGTATTGTAGAAGGAGGTCCTATAAAACAAGCCAAAGGCCAAACTTGATTTCAAAAAGTGTCAACAAGAAATGTGGGACCAAACTGAATATGAATGGTAGCTACATTGTATATACTCCTTTAGAGATGACCTTGAAAAATACTGGGTGGGGAGATTTTTCTCATAGACAAGCTATGAGTGGTTCAACTGGTCATCCACGTTCTGTGGAGGAAGTGGTCATAGATGAGAAAATATTTGGATTCCTGGACAGTGGTCAATGAACAGGGGCCTAGACATAAAGGACTGATGGATGAAAAAGAAATCTAGAGAAGAGACATTTGAATGGATAGATGAAGATTGGAACAAAATGAGTAGATCTTCATGTCAAATGTTAACCCAACAGAGAATATCCAATATTGTTAAGGTATTTTGTCACTGGCTGCTTGAGGTACCAAATCCACGGATATTTGTCACCACCTGCAGCAACAATTTGCACGGGTCATTATGGGTAGTGGACTGGAAACTGAGCTACCTCTATTTCTGAGCTACTTCCTTCCTTGCTTGCTTGTTTATAAAGGATAGAGGAAATGAGGTTTACTTGCATTGAGAGGAGAGAGAGAGAGAGAGAGGCTTTGCTTATTGGAGAGAAAGAGAGTTTGCTTAAGAGAGAGAGACTACACTTTCATATCTTCTTAGTCCTGCATCCTGTGAACTAAGGGTGCGTCTATCTGACGTGCTTTAGTGATGTGTCCTGCATACTGCAATCTGTGATCTGCAACCTAAAGATGTGTTCTCAGTTCTCTGCTCTGTGATCTGCCTTCTGCCACTGCCCTACTCGCTGCTTCTATCTGCTTGCCACTTCTTCTTCCTTTCTGCTAATGGCTTCTCTGCTTCTTTCTGCTAGCTGCTGCTCTTACTGTCGTGCCCCCGCCCACTGCCCGCTTATATTCCCTCCAGGAGGCAGAGGGCAGGGCCACACCAGTTGCAATCAGGTGAGGAGCCAGCTGTCCAATCATGAGCAGGCACAAGCAGGAGCACTCGGGAACACCTGTGCACGTGTACCTCCGATGTGATCAAAACAGCTTCTGACTGGCTGCAAGGCACCATCTTGGTGAGTCTGCATGGCATAGCCCCCAACAATTCCCCCTTCTTATGAAATGAAAAGGAAGCTGGCAGGGATCATGCCTGTCTTAGGTCCTGGGAATCAGCATCCTGTCCTTATCCCATCATCAAACGATACCAAAGCAGGTTGGCCCTTCTGTCTTAGTTTGGTACAGTGCCATCCCATGGTTACCCGTCTTTGACTACTGATCCAGCATACCAAGCCATATACTGGGAAATTGTTGTGCTTCAAGGGCGGCCATGGCCTGTCTTATGATCACATTATGAGCCTATTGACTGGCTTTGAGGCATTTGTAGATGTAGAATAAAATTAACACAAGCATACCCAAGCTTATTAGTGTGAAACTTAAGAGTTCCCCAAATTTAGTACCAAATTGTGCTAACCCATTTAATGTTCCTGTGATAAGTCCTCCCAGTTTGACTTCCACCTTAGTGGCATTTATGGTGAGGATTCATTGTCAAAGTCTTGCTACTAGCTCGTCAAATCTATCTATCCATTGTTGTACAATCTGTGAAGATAACTGTCTAAAGAGGTTCCCACTACAAGTCACAAAAAGAAAAGAGTTAGGCACACAGGAGTATATGAAGAAATAATTGTTTCACCCTCTCTACATATTTCAGCACCAACTACATTAACCCTTTGATCAGTGCACATTTCTTTACTTATAGACCCTCCTTAAAGGTGAGGCATCAATATAAGGGATTAGAAGTGAGTTACACAGGATGAAAATAAGCAGCTTGCTTACTGAGAAAAAGATGAAAATCATCTGAGTGGCCAAATCAGCTTATGAGGGACTATGGGTCCAGCCAATTCTAATTTGGGAATCGCTAGAGTGATGCAATCACTAAAAAGATCTGTTGCTCCTTAAACTCTACAAGGGCTATGACAGCCACTTCCATTTCCACCAACTGAGCCAATTTTTGAGATGAAATCTGAATAATAGTATCTTGCTGAATAACTACTGCAGAAGCACCACTAGGAGAAACATTCAGGGTCTTAGGATAGGATTGTGTGGAGGAACCATCTGAATTCGTGATCTGACATTGTTTGCCTCTGAAGCTCCATACATTTGTGAGCCTTGATTCAAAGAGCCCTGTGCCCTATTTCTTAAATGGTTTCGTAACATCTTGCCCTCAACATCAGTGACTAATTTGCACTCATTAGCCCAATGTTTTCCTTTTCTGTACTTTGGGCAAAGACCTGGGGCACGAGGTGTAACAGATTTTACTGTAGTCATCTCTTGTCTTTTGTTAGGGCATTGCCTTTTGAAATGGCCTGTCTGTCCACATAGGAAGCAGCCTTTAGGGTGAGCCCCTCCAAAGGTGTTTAAAGGAGAAGCACCTCTCATAGGTGCAGCAATTATATTTCCTGTAATCACTGCCTCATTAATATCTTTACAAAGTTTCCTATAGATTGAAAGGTTCCTTTTATTTTTCCAGGGCCTGATAGCCTCTTTGAAAAATTTGTTAGCATTTTCATAGGCTAGCTAGATAACCAAAGGCATAGCTGTCTCTACCTCTTGCCACTGAGCTCTCCAAATCAGATATTGTCCTCCAGATAACACTGCTCTGCATAGCTGTTTCCAATCATCACTGTCTCTTTAAGTTCTTTGTATTAGATTCAGCTCTCTCCTATTTTTTTCCTTGTTCTTAAGTTTTCACTACCACTCGGTTATTCCTTTTTGGGGTTCTTTGTATTAGGTTTAGCTTTCTCCTACATTTTTCCTTTGTTCTTAAACTTTGAGTAATTGTTTTCTAAGTCACTACCACGCAATTATTCCTCACTTTGTTTTATTTAACAGTTCTTTTCTGTTGCTATTAGATCCTGTTTATGAAGATCCCCTTGTGGTACATTGAGCAACTTTTCCTCTATAAACCCTGGGCTTATTTCTACTAGAGTTTGAACATACGATCATATAGTGGTTTCCTTATTTTCTAATTCTTCATTAGTGTTTTCTTCCTCCCCAGAACTTTCCTGTTTTTGGTTATCCAAGCTAACTTCCTCTTTAATATCTTCCAGCACTTCTTCTTGTAATGTATTTATGCCTCCTTTTGAATTATTCCTTCAGACTGACTTCCTGATATTTCTGAATCCATCTTTTACTGTATAAAGGCCACACTAACAGTAGTACAAACACACAAACAATACAAAATACACACATTCTGGAGCTCCTTTATTATTCATCACCTGGCCAACTATCTTGAGTGCCTAACTGCCTTAGAAGACAGGGCCTCAGCTTACCTGAGCACCTAACTGCCCCAGAGAGAGATACAGGGGCTCAGCTTTCCTGGCCTACTATCCTGAGCACCTAACTACCTCAGAGAGAGAGAGAGAGACAGGGCCTCAGCTTACCTGAGTGCCTAACTGCCTCAGAGAGAGACAGGGCCTCAGCTTCATGTACTTTGTGACCTTTAGATTTTGACTGACACTATTTCTTTTTACAATTCTCGCCCTTAAACTTCCTTGGCCAGAGACTCCTGCAAAGTTCCTACTTTCCCTGCCATACCTATTCCAGGAAGCAGATCTTGAACTTTCCCTTACCCTATTCCTGTGAGGTCCCTCAGTTTCCCCACCATGTAGATTCCCTTTTCCCCCCTTCTTCCTTCCCCGTATGGGCCACCATATGTTGCTGACTCTTTGCAGTACAAAATCCATGGATATTTGTCACCACCTGCAGCAACAATTTGCACAGGTCATTATGGGTGGTGGACTGGAAACTGAGCTACCTCTATTTCTGAGCTACTTCCTTCCTTCCTTGCTTGTTTATAAAGGATAGAGGAAATGAGGTTTACTTGCATTGAGAGGAGAGAGAAAGAGAGAGGCTTTGCTTATTGGAGAGAAAGAGAGACTACACTTTCAGAGACATATCTTCTTAGTTCTGCTGCCTCTTCTTAAAGATGCGTCCTGCATCCTGTGAACTAAGGGTGCGTCTATCTGAGGTACTTTAGTGATGTGTCCCACATACCGTGATCTGTGATCTGCAACCTAAAGATGTGTTCTCAGTTCTCTGCTCTGTGATCTGCCTTCCACCGCTGCCCCTACTCACTGCTTCTATCTGCTTGCCGCTTCTTCCTCTTCCTTTCTGCTAATGGCTTCTCTGCTTCTTTCTGCTAGCTGCTGCTCTTACTGTCATGCCCCCACCCACTGCCCACTTATATTCCCTCCAGGAGGCAGAGGGCAGGGCCACACCAGTTGCAATCAGGTGAGGAGCCAGCTGTCCAATCACGAGCAGGCACAAGCAGGAGCACTCGGGAACCCCTGTGCTCACGTACCTCTGATGTGATCAAAACAGCTTCTGGCTGGCTGCCAGGCACCACCTTGGTGAGTCCACATGGCATAGCCCCCAACAGTATTTGATGGCTAATTTTATGAGCCAATTTAACTGGGACACAGGCTGCAGAGAGGTATGGTCAAATATTAATCTGGATGTGTCTGGGAGGGTGTTTCTGAATGGAATTGGTAGAGTGAGGAAACCAGATTGCCTTCACTAATGAGAGTACGCATTGTCCAGTCAATTGAAGGCTTGAATAGAACAAAAAGACTGTCATTCCTGCAACTAAGGTAGAATTACATCCTGCTCAACTTCATTGACATCAGTACTTTTCTTGCCTGTGCTCCTGAACTGAAACATTGACTCTTTCTGGATGTTAAACCTGCTGGATTTTGGACTAGAACTAGATCACTGGTTCTCCTGAATCTCCAGTCTGCCAATTGCATATCCTGGGCTTTGTTAGTATCCATATTTCTCCATAGAGAGGTAGACAGCTCTATAGATAGATCTGGTTGACAGTTGGTTCTATATGATATACAGGCACTATCTAAAAGTACACAACTGAATATTGACCCTTTTCTGGGGCATCTCTGGAGGACTGTGGTTAAGGGAGATCCTCTGTGTTGGCAGAAATTTGAAAAATGCACCTGGTTGTTCACTGTGTTTATGCTGTACTTGCCTAGAAATCTTAGTTTTAAAAGGAGAAATACTTCTACCAGAAGATATTTATAACTCCAATGAAATGTAATTGAAGATTACAGTTCAGCCACTTTGGGCTCTTCAAACCTTTGAATCAGCAAGCAAAGAAGGGAATTACAGTGTTGGCTAGGATGATTGTTCCTGACTACCAAGGGGGAAATGAACTGCTTTTTCATTATGGCAGTAAGGAAGAATATGTTTGGAATAGAGGAGAGTTTAGTATTACCATGCCCTGTGACTAAGTTCAGTGGAAAATCACAGTAACCCAGACCAGGCAAGACTATTGATAGCCAAGACCTCAGGAATGAATGTTTGGATCACCCACTGATACAGAATCAGAACCAGCTTAGGTGCTTGTTGAAGGCAAAGTAAATACAGAATGGAGAGTGGAAGGTGGTGGTACCAACTCTGACCATTTGACTAGCTATAAAAGAAGAGGGACTATAATTGTCATGTATATTTCTGTCTTATTTTGTTATGAATGTATATGCAAATATCTTTGTTTCTTCTCTTACTCTTTTATGGTATAACATAATATATATTGGCTTTATATCATAGTATTTAAGTGTTATTAATGAATTAAGTACTTCATTTATTTTTGTGGTACTGGAAATTGAACAGGAGTGTTCTGCCTCTGAGCTACATCCCCAGACCTTTTTATTATTTTTAAAAATTTGATACAGGGTCTTGCTATGTTACCCAGCCTGGACTCAAACTTGCAATCCCCCTGTCACAGGTCTCCTGAGTGATATGTACCACAGTGCCTGGGTAAGTATCATTAATTTTATATGATAGCATTTAAGTTATGAGATATCAAGGAAAAGAGTAAAGATCACTCAAGGACTTTGCCACCTCTTCTGGGAAATGAGTTAATGTTTCCACTTGTATGCAGGATCATTGTATCATGTTACATGATTACATCAGGCAAAATTACAACATTATTTTCTTTATTTGGAAGTTATATATAGTTTAAGAAGGTGGGTGGCAGCTTGATAAGGGGTGGGCGAGGGATAATTCATTTCATGCATCAAACTGACTGGGCCATAGACATTTGATCAAATGGCCTCAATGTTCTGGCCTCCCACTTACCAAGGTTGCTGGAATGGCTGCTTCCAGTGAATTTCCAGCCTGCCAGCTACAGAGATATATGCTGAGCTTCCCTTTATTGAGGAAATCAATTGCCAGGTGGTGGCAACTTGACCACATTAGGTATCTTGCTTTTTCTCATTCCATAATACCAAAAGTACCTGGTAATTCTCAAAATCAACTGGAAGAGCTCTAATTTACTCTTTTCTAAAATCCTTTTGATGCTTTTATTCATAAGGAATGTAGAACAGTTCTGTCAATACTTATAAAAAGTATAATTTGAATTGATATTGCCAGATTGTTTTCCAATACCTCTCTAATACTTCCTGTTTCCACTACAGTGGAAGAATCTCCTTTCCATATTCTTGCCAACTGTAAGCATTATCACATTTTATATTTTGATAAATAGATTTGAAGTGACACCTCATTTGTTGCTTTAATTTACATTTCCCTGACTACTGGCAAATTGGTTGTATTTTAAAATATTTATTGGACATTAGATTTTCTTTCTAAAGAATTGTCTGTTCATATCTTCTGCTTTTTTACTAGTTTTTTATTCACTTTCTGCTTCAATTTGTAAGATCTCAATATATAGTTTTTGGATAATTTTCTTCCTTCTATATTATATATATTTTCTCTGAATCTATTATCTGTTTATTGATTTTGATTATATCTTTCATATTTATTCATACAAAATTTTAAAATTTGAATTGACTCATATATTTTTTTTCTTTTATAACTTTTGCACATCTGTGATCCAAATTACTTTGGAAACTGAAAGAGCAGGATCACAAATGCCAGGACAGCCTGGGTAACTTACCAAGACCCTGTCTCAAACTAAGAAACAAAAAGGGCAAAGATGTAGCTCAGAGGTAGAATGCATGCTTGTGTGTGTGTTATATGTATATATATAAATATTATGTATATATTAATGTATGTGTATATTATGTATACATTATACATATGTACACACACACACTCACACACACACATGTATTTAAAACTTGACTTTTCAAACTTTCCTACCTACAAATTAATTATGTATTTTCCTATATTGTTCCCTTCAAGAATTTTGTTAATTTCATTGATTTTTAAGTTTTCAAAAAGTTCACCTGCAATGTATGTTTCTGTTTGGCATGAAATATAGATCTGAGGTTATTTTCTTTTAAATAGGTAGTTTTCAAGCACCATTTATTAAATAATGCATCTTTTCCACAATGATTTGGACCACACAATTTTATCATGTATTACTTTTCATTTGTACATTGAGATCTCTTTCTGGATTCTTATTCCATTGAATTGATGTTTGTGTGTATTCTTAAGTTCTATAATGATTTGGTAACAGTAACTTTTCAGTATGTTCTAATATCTATGTCTTCCTCACTGTTTATTTTGGTTTTCATAGCCAATATTTTTTCATATAACCTTTAAACATATTTTACCCCCATTTGTTTACAATAAAAAAAAAAGAGGAGAGCGTAACTCAGAACAAATTTGGAAGGTCCATGTGGCCCTATAAAGACAATGATAATATTAATATTAATGTTTGGTATTTACTGAGAATTTTGCCAGGTGCTGTTCTCAGCACTTTTATACATATTAACTCATTGATTCCTTAGAAAAACACAATGAAGTAAGTTTAATATTTATCTTCTTATTATGAACAAAATATCTAAGAAATAAAGTGGTTAAGTTAGTGGCCCAAGATCAAACAACCAAAAAGCAGCAAGAGTTCAAATTCAAATCCAAATAAACTGATCTGAGATTTGATACCCTTAAAAAAAACCATATTTTACCTCTTCTAACTCATACTTATAGCCTATTAGACTATTTATTAGAATTTCACTAAATGTATAAACATCATTTTGAGAAATTATGCTTTTTAATATTAATCTCATCAAACACAGTAATGTGTTTCCTTTTGTTTAGAACTTGACTTATGTTCTGATATAATATATTATTATTTTCTTCCTTTAAATTCTTTGCCATTATTGTCAAATATATCACTTGAGATAAGCTGGAGATGTTTTCTACCTATGTAAATGCAATATTCTGTCTCATTTCTGTTTTTAAAAGCTTATTAAAAGAATAGAGAAAAAAGTTATTATTCAAATATTTATCTTCAATTTTCTTACCAAATTCTTTTAATAATTGTAGTGTTTTTAACTTTTGAGTTTCATCTTCTTTCCCCCTAATATTTATACCACTTTTCACAAATTACTGAAATGTATTGGACTATCCCAGATAATGTTAAATATAACATTGTTGAGCTAACATCCCTGACTAGTTATTGATCTTAGTGAAATAGTTTTGATGGTTTGCTACTTAGGATATATCCTGTTTGGTTTGGATAAATAGCCTATTATACTACATTTCCTTCTATTTTTACTGTATGCAGATTTCTGTATCAAATATCTTTCCAGCTCCTATTGACGTGTTCATATGCTGGTTCTCTTTAAATTTTTTTGTATAATGCATTATATTGAGAGATTTCCTATAATTGAACCATCTAAAAACCTTATTATATTTCACTGCTGAATTCATTGTAATTTTTAGAATCATTATTATATATTATCATATATTACATATTATTTAAATTATTATATAATAGTATATATTATATATTATATTAGAAACATCATTATAAATGTAAACTTGGAAGTGGGCATCTATAATCATAAATGACAACTGGCCTAATGTTTCCTGTTGCTTGTATTGTTATGTTTTGATTTAAAGTTGATCAACTTCATACGAGTTAGTGGGTGTTCTATTTTTTTAATTGTTCTTGTTTGTTTTTTGGTACCAGAAACTGAGCCCAGAGGTGCTTAATCATTGAGCCATATCCCCAGCCCTTTTTCATTTTTTATTTTTAATTTTATTTATTTTATTTTGGTATCAGTATTAAATCCAGGGCACTTAACCACTGAGCCACATATCCAGTACCCTTTTTAAATTTTTATTTTGATGCAGGTTCTTGTTACATTGCTTAGGGTCTCTCTAAGTTGCTGAGGCTGGTTTTGGACATGTGATCCTTCTGCCTCAGGCTCCCAAGTTGCTGGGATTACAGGCATGTGCTTGTATCTTATTTTATAACCTGGAATAGTTATAATCACACTTAAATTTTTGTTCTTCAAAGAGTAGATAAGCTCAACAGGAAACCCTCTGGTGCATTTTTTAATGTTAGCATTACCACTTTCTGGTTCCATTGAAGACAATTGGTTATATTTGTATTTACTATATTTCTTGGGTCAGTTTTGTTTGCATAAGAAGTCATCCCTAGTTTACAAATTTATTTTTATAGAGGTACATTTGGTATTTTTTTCCAGTCATTTTTTTATCATTCTATCTCTGATGTGTCTCCTTTCTCATTTCTAAGCTGTGTATATTTTTATTCTCTTTATTTCTCCCTGATTAGATTCATAGTTTATTAATATTATTAGTTTTTTCAAAGAGAATAATCCAATTTATAAGACATCACACATCTCCCAGTTGTCTTTGATGATAAAGAGGGATGATGTATTTCCCTGTTAGAAATGTCAAAATAACTTTTGTTGAAAAATGATCCATATAATAGGCAAATTAGATAATTACAATGCAACCAGAAAAATAATATTAAAAAAGTGTAAAGGGATAGGAGTTAATATAATTAAGTCTTCATCATCATTAGTGAACTTAAACCAAATTTTTAAAATAAATGCTCATGGTTTTCCAAACAGATAAGTTTACTTAAGCATACATACCTTGCCAAGAGCACTCACTGGGGGAAACATACATTCAAACTTATACTGGGAAAAATTTTCTTCATTATCAAGAGTATTACATGTGAAATTAAACCACAATCTCTCACTCTGCACAAAAATCAACTCAAAGTGGCTCAAAGACTTAGGTAGTAGAACAGAGAACCTGTGCATAACAGAAGAAAAAGCAGGCCCAACTTTCCATCATGTCAACTTAGGACCTGACTTCCTTAACAATACTCCTAAAGCACAAGAAGTAAAATTAAGCATCAATAAATGGGGTGAATTCAAACTGAAAAAAACTTCTTCTCAGGAAAATGAAACAATAACATGAAGACAGAGCCTGAAGAATGGGAGAAAATCTTTACCACATGCACCTCAGATAGAGCACTAATCTCCAAATATATAAAGAACACAAAAAACTTAACACCAAACAAATAACCCAATCAGACAGAAGAAGAAATACAATTGATCAACAAGCATATAAAAAATATTCATTATCTCTTGCAATTAGAGAAATGTGAATCAAAACTACTCTAACAGTTTATCTCACTCCAGTCAGAATGGCAGTTACCAAGAATACAAGCAATATAATAAGTGTTGGTGAGGATATAGGGGAAAAGGTAAGCTCTTATATTGCTGGTGGGACTATAGATTGGTGCAACCACTCTGGAAAGCAGTATGGAGATTTCTCAGAAAACTTGGAATGAACCTGCCATTTGACCTAGCTATCCCACTCATCTGTTTGTACCCAAAGAACTTAAAATCAGCATACTACATTGACATAACCACTTCAATGTTTATAGCAGCTCAATTCACAGTAGCTAAACTATGGAACCAACCTAGATGCCCTTCAACAGATGATGGATAAAGAAAATGTGGTACATATGCACAATGGAATATTACTCAGCCTTAAAGGAGAGTGAAATTATGGCATTTGCTAGTAGATGGATGGAACTGGAGACATTATGCTAAGTGAAGTAAGTCAATCCCCCAAAACCAAAGTCAAATGTTTACTCTTATAAGGGGATGCTGATCCATAGTGGGGGTGGGTAGTGAAGAATGAAGGAATTTTTGATTATGCAGAGGGGAATGAGGGGAGATATGGGGTGGTGAGGATGGGAAGGGCAGTAGAATGAGACAGACATTATTACCCTATGTACATGTATGATTAAACTACTGGTGTAACTCTGCACCGTGTACAGTCAGAATAATGAGAAGTTATGCTCAATTTGTGCACAATGTGTTAAAATACATTGTCATGTATAACCAATTAGAGCAAATTTTAAAAATTTAAAAAGATTATTGTGTGCAATTATGTTTGGTTCTTATTTTTTTGAAGGATTTTAAAAATTAAAATGAGCAGGTAAATTGATCTGATTTGTTAAGACCTTGGTTTAAACCAAATGATGAATCTATGAAATCTCTAATAGGCTGAAAATATTTTTTCTCCAGGGGAGGGTAACTAGAGATTTAACACAGGGGTCACTTTATCACTGATTTACATGCCCAGTCCTTTATATATATATTTTTTTATTTCGAAGACAGGCTGTCACAAAATTACTTAGGGCCCTTCTAGGTTGCTAAGATTGTCCTTGAACTTGCAATCCTCTTACCTCCATCTCATGAGTTGCTGGGATTATTGTCACATGCCACCACACCTGGATTCCAGAAAACATTTTTGACCAAAAAGAAGAAAGGATAAGGAAAAAAGTTGAAACCAAATAGTAATTCACACAGAGGCAATGCTTGCTTAATAATTTAATTTGCTAAATTAAGAATAGTCAAAAATAGCCAGACCTGGTGGCACACACCTGTAACTCCAGCAGCCCTGGAGGCTAAGGTAGGAGGATCAAAAGTTTGAAGCCAGCCTCAGAAACTTAGTGAGACCCTGTCTCAAAGCAAATTTAAAAAAGGCTGGGGTGCAACTCAGTGGTAGAGGATCTCTTAGTTCAATTCCGAATACCCAGGAAAATAAAAACATGTTCAAAAATATTATATATGATCATTGATTAAATAATCATGTTTAGCATATTAAAATTTAATGTACCACCAGGTGGACATAGTGTTGCATGCCTGTAATCCCAGATGCTTGGGAGGCTAAGGCAGGAGGATCTGAGTTCAAAGTCAGCCTCAGCAATTTAGCAAGGCCCTAAGCAACTCAGTGAGACCATGTCTCTAAATAAAATATAAAAAAGGACTGGAAATATGGCTCAGTTAAGTGTCCCTGGGTTCAATCCATGGTATAAAAAAATTAATATACCACCAATTTAAATTCTATTTTCCATTTAACTATTTAGTTTTGTTATAAATAACAACAAAGCTGATGATCTGTCAAGAAATCTGACATTCTTCATTTCTGAAAGTTTATAAGAGTGAGGTAAAAGCACAAGAAAAACTTTTAGGCAGAGGGAAAAAATACTTTAATGTAGAAAGCATCAATTTTGCAGTGAGAAAACTGGAGAAAAGCACCCAAAATTACTGAAATACATTTTTTTTGGTACTAAGGATTGAACTCAGGGGCACTCAACCAGTGAGCCACATCACCAGTCCTATTTTGTACTTTATTTAGAGACAGGGTCTCACTGAGTAACTTAGAGCCTTACCCTTGCTGAGACTGGCTTCGAACTTGAGATTGTTCTGTCTCAGCCTCCCAAATTCTGGGATTACAGGTGTGTGCTGCCCAACTTGCAGAACATTTAAGTAGAATCTAAACATGTAAAATACATCTGTAAACACTATCAATATGTGCTATTTCTGATTTTTTATATTTAATAATAATTATTATCACTTATTTTAGGTTACTATATGCCAAGCAGAAAAGAAATTATAATAAACACAATTAATCTTCCTACCAACATTGTTAATATGTATTATAAGTATCTTGCCCAAAGTCAGCTTACAACATTGATCAGTCTACCTATAACATTTCTAAGGTGTGATTTCAGTGGATTAGTGATTTCATTTACATTCAAAATATAAATTTTGCACTGCAGTCCACCCCACGGCACTGGCTCAAGACGTGTTTTGCAGGCGTAGGGCGGGAAGCACCAGCGGCGCGGGAAAGTGAGGGTCATTCCCAGTACCCGCCCCCCGGGCTGCATCCTTCACAAGAAGGAAATGGCGGAAGAGGTCTGAATCCTGTGCCATTCAGCAGGGAAGCATGTCTCCGCTCAGCTGTCCATGCATAATGGACTCGGTACCTGCCGCCGTGCCTTGTGTCGCCACTTCTCCCGGGGACCCCGAGCTTCTGGGACCCTGATGGTGCTCTACGCAGCTCTCATAGGGAGGGACCCCGCTGTGGAAGGCGGGTGGCTGAGTGGTGAGCTGAGTGGCTGCACTGACTGACCGCGACGGGGAAATGGAGCGTGTCAGGCCTGGACAGGCAGCACTGAGCTGTATTTCTAAGCGAGCCGCTAGTTGCCACATTGCCTAATGGTGTTCAGCCTGGGCCTGATTTTTATGGACTGCCGTGGAAGCCTGTGCTTCTCACTGTCTTCTTGGGAATTGTTTCATTTGCCATTTTCTTCTGGAGAACTATTCTTATTGTCAAAGAAACAGTATATCAAGTTACTGAACAGCAAATTTCTGAAAAGTTAAAGAACATGAAGAAAGAAAATGAAGAACTAGTGCAAACTGTCAAATTTTGAACAGAAGATCAAGGAATCAAAGAAACATGTCCAAGAAATCAAAAAACAAAATATGGTCCTCTCCGATGCAGGAATGAAATATAAGGATAAAATTAAGCTACTTGAAGAAACTAATGAGATTCTTGAGGACAGAGCAAAAAGTCTTCATGTTGTGTTAGAATCTGAGAGACAACAGAATGTCAACAATGAGGACTTGATAATAGAAAAGAAGAACTCTGTAGAGAAGTTAAAGTCTGTTATTTCAATGAATGCTTCAGAATTTTTCCAGGTTCAAATTGCTTTTCATGAAGCTAAGCTTAGTGATTACAAGGTGAAGTGTGAATGCCATCAGGTTCAGGAAGAAAATGCTAGGCTTAAGAAGAAGAAAGAGCAGTTGCAGCAGGAAATCCAAGACTGGAGTAAATCACATGCTGAGCTCAGTGAGCAAATAAAATCATTTGAGAAGTCCCAGAGAGATATAGAAGTAGCTGTTACTCACAAAGATGATGATATTAATGCTTTGACTAATTATATTACACAGCTGAATCAGATAGAGCTTGAATCAGAATGTGAGGGTCAAAATGAAGGAGGAGGTGAGTCAGATGAACTAGCCAATGGAGAAGTAGGAGGTGACCACAGTGTGAAGGTGAAAACTCGAATTAAGCAGCTGATGGATGTCTCTTGGATGCAAACTGCAATATCAGTAGTTGAAGAGGATCTAAAACTTTTACAACTGAAGATAAGAGCCTCGATGTCTGCAAAGTGTAACCTAGAAGACCAAATAAAGAAATTAGAAGATGACTGCAATTCACTCCAATCCACAAAAAATGGGCTGCAAGATGAGTGCAAAACTCTGAATCAGAAAGTGAACATTTTAAATGAACTGTACCAGCAGGAGGAGATGGCTCTGCACAGGAAACTGAGTCGACAAGAGTATGAGAGACAAGAAAGAGCAAAGCGGCTGTCAGCTGCAGATGAAAAGGCACTTTTGGCTGCACAGGAAGTTAAAACTTACAAGTGAAGCATTGAAGAATTGGAGGAAGAAATACAGAAAGCAGAGCGCTCATTTAAGAATCAGATTGCCACTCATGAGAAGAAAGCTCATGATAACTGGCTCAAATCCCATGCCGCAGAAAGAGCTATAGCTGAAGAGAGAAGGGAAGCTGCTAATTTGAGACACAAATTATTGGAAATGACCCAAAAGATGGCAATGCGGCAAGATGAACCTGTGATTCTAAAACCAATGGCGGGAAGAGCAAAGACAAAAAACCCTCCCTGGAGAGGTCCACTGAGCAAGAATGGGTCTTTTGGCCCATAGCCTGTGAGTGCTGGAGATGTTCCCTCCACTGACAGCAGAGCCAGCTGGGAGACCTGTCTCTGCTACTCTGAATGGAAGAGATATGGGTAGAAGTGAATTTGGGTCAATGGATGGACCTTTTCCTCATCCTCGATGGTCTTCTGAAGCATCTGGAAACTCTTTGCCTCTGACCCAGGACGTGGTCCAGCTTCCGTGAACAGCAGCTCCAGGAGCTCTTCTCCAGCCAAGGTGATGGGTGAGAGCAAGGTTAATATGGCTACCAAAGGGCCCCCTCGTTTCTCAGGGGTATCTCCCATGGGCTCCCCTGTGGGAGGGCCCCTACCACCACCTGTTCGATATGGACTGCCACCTCGACCACTTTCTGGGCCACTTCCTTGGCCACTTCAGCTCGTTGGGCCTTTTGGACCTCCACCATTTGGTCCTGGTGTGCATCTACCACTGTGCTTAAGAGAATATGCACCAGGTGTTCCACCTGGAAAACGGGATCTGCCTCTTGACCCTTGGGCATTTTTACCAGGACCCACACCACTTAGACCTTTAGGTTCATTTGGTCCAAGAGAGTACTTCATTCCTGGTACCCAAATACCACCCCCAAACCATGGTCCCCAAGACTACTCACTGTCACCTGCTGCAAGAGACTTAACACCTTCAGGCTCTAGAGATGAGCCTTCATCTGCCTCTCAGAGCAGTATCCAGGACTGTTTGCAGGCTTTAAAACAGCCTGTAACCATGACCTGTGACACTCAGTCAGAATGTGGACTGTGCACTCTTCATTGTGTAAAGGGATTATTGGCTTCGAAATCCAAAAGTCTTAAGGGTTTATTTTTAGAAGTAAGCTGCCTTGGCAGTCTGCATTTTTGAGCCAAAAAATTCTAAAGTATTATTCCCCTTTTAAATAATGATTACCACTTAATCTAATGTAGCCTTCCAACTTTGAAGTGTGCATAAGGAATACCTGTGTTTTAGTTAATGTAGCATATATAATTGCTAAATGATTTAGAATGTCATAAAATATGAACATTTCTTGTGGAAATGCTTTAAGAACATGTATTTCCATTATCCTATTTTGAGTGCAGTCCAGTTGATAGAAAGCAATGGTGTTCACAAGCTTCATGATTCTGTCTTAATATCTGGTCACAGATTGTTATGCTACAAATGTTCACTCAACTTATTTCCTAAACTTATTTCCCTTCTTGCTGAAGTTCTTTGTAGTGATAGTAAATAAAAAATTGTTTATTCATAGTCAAAAAAAAAACAAAATATAATTTTTTTCCCAGAAACTGCCTTAATTATGCAATGCAGCAGTGGGCATTTCTATAATCTATAATTCAGAATTGAGAAAAGTACATAAGCCTTTCTACATATATACACATGCCCATACCTCTTATATCTTCAACACATCCTACTTGTCCCTTAGCCTGTCTTCTCCATCCCATTTCTTTCTCTTCCCCTCCCATCCCAAATAGCCTTTCTCACATGCTAGGAGTCATCCTTTATTTACCTTAGTTTGAGAATCACATATGATGGTTATCTACATGTAAGACACATATAAGCACATTCTATTTAATGACACCCATGATGACTCCTCTTGTGGATTTCAGGGTCTAGACTTGTCCTCTGCAAAAATTTCTAGCTCATCCAACACCCAACACTGGTTTTTCTCCTCTGTTAGTTTTAAAGTTTTGAGCAAATGTAGGTAAGTTAGCAATCATCCACCCAATTATTCAAGCCATAATCTTAGAAATCATCCTTGAGTTCTCCAAATCATTACCCCCAAAACATGTCCCAAATCTTTCTCCTCCTCCCCCTTGTCACTACTACCATACTTGTTTAATTGATTATTATCTCTTTTTTCTAGAAATAATAACAATTTAATAGAAAAAAACATTATTTCTGTGAATAAAATATCAAAGCATTGCCCTTTCTTCATTCAACATGAAGAGGTGGTTGTTACATATTTAAACTCTAAAATCAAATCAACTAAGAAACTAAGGAACAAGACTGGCCTGATACAAAGAGATGTAAATGTAGCAAACTGCATGGTACCCAAGTCCAGAACTGTCGCGTCCCCTCTGCCCGCAGAGAGAGACACGGCAAACGTCTGAAGCTTTGGAAGTTTATTGTGCACAATTTCTTTTCTACGCTTCTCTTACCCCTAGCTTCTGTGCACTCTCAGCTTCCCTTTTCCCAGCTCCTTCCACTCCCGTGTACTCCCTCCTTCCAGCTCCGCTCCCGCTGCTGCCGCGGCCGCCGTCGTCGCTGCCGGTTCTTCCGCTTCTTCCGTCCCTTCCTCAGCTTCTCCCCTTCCTTAACTTCTCCCTCTACTCTCCCACCCACCAGGCTTATATACACTTCAGTCAATCAGGGGAGAGTACACAAGATAAACGCAGACAGCTGCAGGCACAGGACGGGTGCACGAGGGGGGGGCATGCCCTAGTCACATCATTAACTAGCCAATTATTGGAATTCGCTGGTTGTTTACTGTATAGCTGGCCGCCTCTGGCTCAGCGTCAGGCGCCATCTTGACCATGCCCGAGGCTGGGGTTCCCGGGAAACCCCACAGATCCCCCTTCTTTAATATTAAACTAAGGCTCGGGACCGTGTCTGTCTTAGGCTGAGTGGTCAGCATATGTCCTTACCCGTCATCAGAGCCTGCAGAGCATGCTGCAGCTTCTGTCTTAGGTTGGTACACAGCCACCTCCTTCATTACCCGTCCTTGACTACCGATCCAGCATCAAGAGCCATACTAATGGGGGGGCTGTCGGCCTTTAGGGCGGTCATGGCCTGATGAAAAATAATTTGATCTCTCTATTGGCTAGTTTGCAGATGCATGCCAAAACGAATGAAGAGAAGAAGGCCAAGGCAGAGGGGTACCAACATAGCTCCTAAGCTTGCCCACTGTTTGACAAATCTATAAACAGAAGAGGAACCTTATAGCCATATCAAATACAGAAACAATATACATCCCAATAGAGTTACAATATGGGTAACACAAAGCAGCTCTCAGGGAATAAACGCATCCCAGCCCCAAAAGTTCTTGCAAAGCATCCACTTGTTCTTATAATGAGTCCATTCTCTGATAGAGTCTCTATGGTCTGAAAGGCTGCAACTGCATTCTCGGCCGAATGATCATTGTTGTGGTTGTGTCAATGCTGCTACTGCAAGGACTGTGGTGGCAGTGATCACGGCTGTTGCAATGTCAAAGCCTCTTCTGTTTCTTGGTAATAGCACTGGCAATTCTATATCTGCAACAGAAACTAGGGCTGGTAGGAAGATAGAAATGTGCAAATTGCACAGGTGGCAAAAGAACCATTCCAGTATTGTGAGAGACAGGATACAGTTAATGAACAGTTAAGAGGTGTTATTAGAAATGTTAGTTGGTAGAAACATAAAAAAGAGAAAATACACAAGCTGACGTGGGAGGAAAAGCAATATCACAGCTAGGGTCAGCAGAACGAGTTGCTCTACTCTGGGTCTGATTTGTAGCATGATTCCAATGGCAAAGTACAGAAATTTCTCCTGTTAAAGCAAAGAAAGGCTAGAAATATCCTTGTCACCAAAAACAGCACGACCTGAAAAATCATCAGTAGAATTGACAGACTTGTAGAGGGATTGGTGAAAAACAAGAAAAGGAAGGATAAAAAATATGTTAGTCAGAAATGAAAAATATGGCCAGGCTAACAATGGCCCATAGGTTCCGGGTTTGCCTCTCCGTCTGAGTTTCTGTTATTGGAGGAAGGCTCAAACTCGCCATTGTGAGGAGGAGCAGCATCACTTGCATGCTGTAAAACTCTGACCAGCCTTTCTGGAATCCAGACTGGAGTCTGTTGATCCTGTGGGAAAATACAAACAGACCCTCGGACCCAATGAAGGACTGGATCCGGTCCTTTCCAACAACCTGTCAGGATATCTTTCCATTTTACCCATACTTGAGAAGTATTATGGGGATTATAATGTCGATCAGCTGCAGAATGGCCGTCCCTATCCAGAGTTAAGAAATTTAGAATGAAAAGAACTAAGTTAAGTTTACCTTTAGGAGACTTGTAGGAGGCTCCTATTCCCCCTTTTTGTTTATTTAGGCAATTTTTTAAAGTAAGTTGTGCTCTTTCCACAATGCCCTGTCCCTGAGGATTATAGGGGATGCCAGTGACTGATTGGATGTTAAATGTTTGTAAAAACAACTGGAAGCTTTTGGAAGTATAAGCAGGACCATTATCTGTTTTAATAACTTTAGGTATGCCCCAGCCAGCAAACGCTTGTAGGCAATGTTGAATGACATCTTTTACCTTTTCTCCAGAATGAGCAGAAGCCATAATGACTCCTGAAGCAGTGTCTACTGACACATGTACATACTTAACAGTACCAAATTCAGGAATATGGGTTACATCCATCTGCCAAATATGACCAGGTAGCAGTCCCCTGGGGTTAACTCCAAAGGATTGTACTGGGATTAAAGGAGCACAATGTTGACAATTTTTTACTATTTGTCGAGCCATACATTTAGATATAGGAAATTTTCTGCTCAAAGTAGTGGAATTTACATGAAATTTTTCATGAAAGAGTTTTGCTTGTTCCTCTATGGAAAAAACAAAAATTGATTTGGTGGCCATATCTACCAAGTCATTAGCATTGGCCAAAGGTCCTGGTAAATTAGAATGAGCTCTAATATGTCCTACATAGAATAGATGTTTACGCTGTAGGATAAGGTTTTGTAGCGTAGTAAAATAAGAAGCTACAGTGGACATGGAAGAAATATGGGGTACCGTTTCAAGAACCTGTAAAGCGTTAACGATATATAAGCTATCAGATAGAAGATTGAATGGCTGATTATCTGCTAATTTAAAGGCTAATATTACAGCTGCAAGTTCAGTAACCTGTGCGGAGTTGGGTGGAACTATTATGGTATGAAGTTGTTTACCGATAAGTACTGCACCTACTCCATTTTTGGAGCCATCAGTAAAAATGGTTACACAGTCTTTAAGAGGCTGGACACTAGTCACTTTTGGAAAAACTATGGGAGTATTTTTACAGAATTGAATCCAGGGATGTTGGGGATAATGGTTATCGAACTGAGCTGAAGTGGTACAATATAATACTGACCAATCATCATCATTATTAATTAACCATTTAATTTGCTGAGTGGAATAAGGAGTTATAATAATAGACGGATGGATTCCAAAAACAGTAATGCAAGATTCTATTCCCTTGAATATTACCTGAGCAATAGCTTGGGGATATGATTGCAATGTTTTAGCCGGAGAGTTAGGGAGATTTATACTTTGCAAAGGTCCTCCTTGCCAAACTATGCCAAAAGGGGTATGTTTCTCCGAGATTATGATTAAACTTAATGGTTGAGTAGGATCACAACGATCAACGTAACACTGCTGAAGTCTATTCTCTACTAGCTGTAAGGATATCCGTGCTTCAGGAGTAAGTTTCCTAGGGGAATTCAAGTCAGGATTACCTTTTAATATATCAAATAAAGGTTTTAATTCCCCTGTGGATAATTTTAAATAGGATCTGATCCAGTTAATGTCACCTAAGAGTTTCTGAAAATCGTTCAAGGTATTCAATTGATCTGTTCTGATGGTCAACCTTATTGGTCTGACTGTAGTAGCAGTGAGCCTTGTACCCAGATATTCTTGGATCTCCTCTAATTGTAATTTTTCAGGGGCTATCGTTAATCCTCTCTTTTCTAATGCTTGAGTCATAAATTGTAATGCTTCTAACAAAACTTCTTTTTCTGGATGGCAAATAAGTATGTCGTCCATATAATGATAAATCAACAATCTCTTAAACTTTTGTCTAGTAGTTGTTAACGCTTTATCTACGTATATTTGACATATAGTAGGACTGTTAGCCATACCTTGAGGCAACACAGTCCATTCGAATCTCTGGTCAGGCTGAGTGTGATTAAGAGAGGGCAAAGTAAAAGCAAATCTCCAACAATCATTTTTGTGCAAGGGTATAGAGAAAAAGCAATCTTTAAATCCAGAATAATAGTAGGCCAAATTTTTGGTAGTGCAGTAACAAGAGGGAGTCCACATTGGACGGGTCCCATAGGGTACATTTGTTCGTTTATGGCTCTTAAATCATGTAATAACCTCCATTTTCCTGATTTTTTCTTTGTTAAGAATATTGGAGTATTCCAAGGAGAGGTAGAATGTTGTAAATGACCTGCTTGTACCTGCTCTTGTACTAACTTATGAGCTGCCTCTAGCTTTTCTTTTGTTAGGGGCCACTGTGGAATCCAGCAAGGCTTATCATCTTTCCATATTATAGGGATTGATGGTTCATCAGTGGCCCCTAGGAAAAACCCAATCCATGAGAATCATTTTTTGGTGGGGGTAAAGGCAGTGGTTGGGTAGATCCTTGGCTATGTCTTCCTAATCCTTTTTTATCATCATAATCCATATTTTGTAACATATTTCTTACAGGAGTCCCTTGGTAAATCTGGTCAGTGGTGAGTTTCATATCCATTTGCTGCAGGACATCTCGTCCCCATAGGCTAATAGGAACATTACAGACATATGGTTGAAATATTCCTGTGTGTCCCTCTGTATCTTTCCATGATAATGAGGAAGCACTTTGATTGGGGCTCTCTGCTACTCCTAAGCCTCTCAAGCTCTGAGCTGCTGTGATCAATGGCCAGTGCTTTGGCCAGACCATTGCACTGATAATACTTTTGTCTGCTCCCGTATCTAATAAACCTGTAAATTCCATATTTCCCACTTTTAATTTTAGGAGGGGCCTCTGTTCCATATCCATAGTAAGGTTTATTAAAGTGGTTCCTGTTGATCCAAAACCTCCTTGTCTTTTATTTGTATTTTCACTGGGCCACAAGGAATGTCGACTGGGCAATATAAGCATTTGTGCAATGCGATCCCCTGGAGAGATGACCGTAATTCCTTTTGGTGAAGAGACCTAGGCTTTTATTTGTCCAGTGCAATCAGGATCAATAACCCCTGGGTGTACTATAAGTCCTTTTAGTGTTGAGGAACCTCTACCTAGTAATAGCCCTACACTGTTCTGTGGGATTTTTTTAATGCCAGTCGGTATCAACCATCTGCACCCCCATATCTGGGGTTAGTATGAGCCTGGAGGTGGCACAGATGTCCAATCCTGCACTCCCTGAGGTGGCCCTGCGCTCCCCTTCTCTGTGGGAGGATAACACCGTCGGGGAACTTGTTGAATTACCCCGTATATTTGTTGCGGGCCCCGGGGAGGGCCCTGTCTCCCGTTTTTTTGAAGTTTAGGATTTAAACCTAAAAAATTACCTTCCCTATCTCTAATAGACTGACAGGCACTGCTCCAATGATTTCCCTTTCTGCATCTTGGACATAACCCTGGGGCATAATGTGTAACAGGTTTTACTATAGTTATCTCTTATCTTTTGTTAGGGCATTATCTCCTTGCTGCTGATTTTGTGCATCTATTGAAATGTATTGGTCTTCTCCTATTAACATTTCTATCGGGAAACCTTGCCACTATGTTTCTGCAAGCAGTTTCAACAGCTGTTTCTTGCTACTGAGCTTCCCCAATTAGCCATTGTTCTCCAGATAACACTGCTCTGCATAGTCTTAACTGCCTCTTTAAAGTTTTTCTAATGGTTGATGGTATCTCCATTTGCTCTTCAAATACGGGCAGGTTTTACAGATTTTGAAGCTCTTTTTATTAGGCTTAGGTTTCTCCTACCTTTTTCCCTTGTTCCTAAGTTTTCACTACCACTTGGTTATTCCTTTTTGGGGGTTCTTTATGTTAAACTTAATTCCCTTTTTTCCCTTGTTCTTAGATTTTTTGAACAATTATTTTCTAGGTCACCACCACTCAATTTTTCCTCACTTTATTCTCTTTAAGCGTTCTTTTCTGTTACCATTAAATCCTGTTCATGAAGATACCCCTTGTGGCACACTAAGCGGCTTTTCTTTACTTTAGCTGTTTTTTTTTTTTTTTTTTTTCAATGGCGTCCCATTGTTTTTCAATGGTTCCCTGAGGGGTTGCCGCACCCAGACCCCATTGCTACTAATCTGAATAGCTTTAGTTTTGGCAATTACAATAACAGTGGCCTAGCTGCCAGGAGCAAGGAGATTGCTGAAAGGAAAACTATCAAGTGCGCATTAAAATTTTTATAGCGGCTTTTCACGTAGGACCGCTTCAAACGTGTTTTTACTTTCACTTTAATTAGACCGCGTTCCACGCGCCAGGACCGCCGATGGCGTGTCCCGATACCGGACCACCTTCCGTGTGTCCTTATTTTTATTTTAAATGGACCGCATTCCGCGTGCCCCCAGGACCGCTGATAGCGTGTCCTGATACCCTTTAACTGGACCGCATTCCGCGTATCCGGATAGTCGCTATACCGCGAACGTCGAGGCGCCTCTCCTTTACCTGTTTACCTTTTTTGATTTCTTTACCTGTTTACCTTTTTTGACTTCTTTACCTGTTTACCTTTTTTGACTTCTTTATAACCGGTTTAGCTTGTTAAAAAAAATTTTTAAGATATCTTACCTTGTCCCTTTTATAGTCCCGGGTTTCGGCACCAGCTGTCGCGTCCCCTCTGCCCGCAGAGAGAGACACGGCAAACGTCTGAAGCTTTGGAAGTTTATTGTGCACAATTTCTTTCCTACGCTTCTCTTACCCCTAGCTTCTGTGCACTCTCAGCTTCCCTTTTCCCAGCTCCTTCCACTCCCGCGTACTCCCTCCTTCCAGCTCCGCTCCCGCTGCTGCCGCGGCCGCCGTCGTCGCTGCCGGTTCTTCCGCTTCTTCCGTCCCTTCCTCAGCTTCTCCCCTTCCTTAGCTTCTCCCTCTACTCTCCCACCCACCAGGCTTATATACACTTCAGTCAATCAGGGGAGAGTACACAAGATAAACGCGGACAGCTGCAGGCACAGGACGGGTGCACGAGGGGGGGGCATGCCCTAGTCACATCATTAACTAGCCAATTATTGGAATTCGCTGGTTGTTTACTGTATAGCTGGCCGCCTCTGGCTCAGCGTCAGGTGCCATCTTGACCATGCCCGAGGCTGGGGTTCCCGGGAAACCCCACACAGAACTTTTAGGAAATTTCATCATATCAGTCACCAGTAGACTCAGTGTTACATTTCCATTATAATGATCATTTAAAAAATCTTACATGTTATAAATACAAACCCCAAAACATCTCTTAAACATTATTTCACTCAAAGTATAAATGTATTCCTAGAAACCATATTTGCAATGCTTCCTAACTAAGTTTTGTAGAATCATAAATGTGTACCTGTGTCTTGGGAATTAAATTAATTGGCAAACATTCCACAATTATTTCTCATCCTACTTACCTTGGGCATACAAAGTTCTCAAAACTAATAGTCATACAATAAAAATCAAATGGCTATTCTAGATTAGTATCACTTTTTTTCAATAAGGAGATTAGAAATGACCCACTATAAATAGTTTCTGCAACCAATATTTTGCCAAAAATAAGTTAAAGCAGCCTTAATGATGCCCTTTTCTATATTTTAAAAATATTTTATTGTTAATCATCAATAATGTGTATTAGAGACTTACAAGTTCTTTTTTTAACCTGGTTTTTGTGAATATTCTCTTCTCCCAACCCTGAAGCCCACTGGACAATTTCTTTTCATAAATATAAACAGTTTCTCCCACATCGTGGAAAGAAATTCACTAACTCAAGTCACATAGCTTTTGCTTCTGTTTGAAATGAATTCAAATCTTATTTCAAAACTGACTTAGCCATAACAGGGATGGCAGTGTGTCCTGTTGCACTGTGCCACCTGTGCTTTGCCCTCAATGGGTCTTTTCAAGGAGGACACCAGTTTTCTATGTCTCTGCCCTTTGCTTGGCCTGGACCTCAATGGCTCACAGTGTTGTACATAAACCTGAGCCATTATCTTTGAGCAGAATCCAGCAAAAACTTGAGTTCTCAGTCCCTCACAGAGAGCTGGAACATCTCACTAACTGCTTCTCGATTTCACTGCCACAATTAACCCCAAATTGTTACAGGATTGAGTTAAATTTAATTCCTAATTTAATTTTAAAAACAATGGGAAGAAAAGAAAATCTTCATAAACTTAAGAGACTTATTGAAATGGAAACTTGTTCTTGGAAAGGGGCGGGGATAATTGATTAATGTGGGCAAAACCAAAACAAAACCAAGATGTTTTAAGGAACATTCCATGGGATCCAAGATGGCGGCCTAGAGGGAGACTGCACCTCCGGTCGCTCCACAACCCAGGAGTTAAGAAGGGGAGGCATTGAGAGACTCGGACTGAAGTGGAGCCACGGGTGAGTCTGCCCACTGGGTAAAGCTCAGCCCGGGTGGCAGGCCCAGATAGAGGTGGCTTATCGGAGCTGGGCAGGGCAGCTAGAGTCATCCACAGGCAGTCCTGCGCACTCCGGCGGTGGGCCCCGCCCACACAGCCAGCTTCTCCAGGTTCTCGGAACGGAACTGGCCCGCTAGTGAGAGCCTGTCTGAACAGAGCAGGCTCCGAGTCCCGGAGCCCCTGCAGTGCAGTGTACTCCTGCAAAGAACCAGCGGAGAGCCTCGATCTTCAGTCAGCCTCAGGGATAAGGGCAGGGCAGCCGGAGACCTCTTCAGGCGGCTCTGCCCCCTCCGGCTGCGGGCTCTCTTCATGGGGCGATCCAAGATGGCGGCCTAGAGGGAGACTGCACCTCCGGTCACTCCACAACCCAGGAGTTAAGAAGGGGAGGCATTGAGAGACTCAGACTGAAGTGGAGCCATGGGTGAGTCTGCCCACTGGGTAAAGCTCGGCCCGGGTGGCAGGCCCAGATAGAGGTGGCTTATCGGAGCCGGGCAGGGCAGCTAGAGTCATCCACAGGCAGTCCTGCGCACTCTGGCGGTGGGCCCCGCCCACACAGCCAGCTTCTCCAGGTTCTCGGAACGGAACTGGCCCGCTAGTGAGAGCCTGTCTGAACAGAGCAGGCTCCGAGTCCCGGAGCCCCTGCAGTGCAGTGTACTCCTGCAAAGAACCAGCGGAGAGCCTCGATCTGCAATCAGCCTCAGGGATAAGGGCAGGGCAGCCGGAGACCTCTTCAGGCGGCTCTGCCCCCTCCGGCTGCGGGCTCTCTTCATGGGGTGATCCAAGATGGCGGCCTAGAGGGAGACTGCACCCCCGGTCGCTCCACAACCCAGGAGTTAAGAAGGGGAGGCATTGAGAGACTCGGACTGAAGTGGAGCCACGGGTGAGTCTGCCCACTGGGTAAAGCTCGGCCCGGGTGGCAGGCCCAGATAGAGGTGGCTTAGCAGAGCCGGGCAGGGCAGCTTGAGTCTTCCCAAGGTAGTCTTCCACACTCCGGCAGTGGGCTCTTCCCACACGGCCAGCTGCACGGTGCAGGCCCACAGTGAGAGCATTTCCGCACAGAGCCAGTTCTAAAACGTGGAACCAGTAGGGGGCTAGGGGCAGTATTCTTCGAATGAGCTGCTTTATCAGATTCCTCCAAGACATCAGGCTACTGAAGGCTGGGAGGTGATACACTGGAAATCTACTGGGACACTATAAGCCAATAGTGGAAAACTGCAATATCTCAGGGTCCCACTGACAACTGACCATTATGAGAAAACAAGGGAAGAAAATGTCCCAAACAAACCTAGATACTACATCAATAAAACCCAATGACAGCACAGCAGAAGAAATGTCAGAAAGGGAGTTCAGAATGTACGTAATTAAAACGATCAGGGAAGCTAATGAGGAGATGAAAGAGCAAATGCAGGCATTGAAGGAGGAGATGAAAGAGCAAATGCAGGCATTAAATGATCGCACCAATCAACAGTTAAAAGACCAAATACGGGAAGCAAGAGATCATTTCAATAAAGAGTTAGAGAGACTGAAAAAAAACCAAACTGAAATCCTTGAAATGAAGGAAACAATAAACCAAGTTAAAAACTCCATAGAAAGCATAACCAATAGGATAGAACACCTGGAAGACAGAACCTCAGACATTCAAGACAAAATATTTAACCTTGAAAACAAAGTGGAACAAACAGAGAAGATGGTAAGAAATCATGAACAGAATCTCCAAGAACTATGGGATATCATGAAAAGGCCAAATTTGAGAATTATTGGGATTGAGGAAGGCTTAGAGAAACAAACCAAAGGAATGAACAATCTATTCAATGAAATAATAACAGAAAATTTCCCAAATCTGAAGAACGAAATGGAAAACCAAGTACAAGAGGCTTATAGAACTCCAAACATACAAAATTACAACAGACCCACACCAAGGCACATTATTATGAAAATACCTAACATACAAAATAAAGACAGAATTTTAAAGGCCGCGAGAGAAAAGAATCAAATTACATTCAGAGGGAAACCAATAAGAATATCAGCAGATTTTTCAATCCAGACCCTAAAAGCTAGAAGGGCCTGGAACAACATATACCAAGCCCTGAAAGAAAATGGATGCCAACCAAGAATCTTATACCCAGCAAAACTTACCTTCAAATTTGACGATGAAATAAGATCCTTCCATGATAAACAAAAGCTAAAGGAATTTACAAAAAGAAAGCCAGCATTACAGAACATTCTCAGCAAAATATTCCATGAGGAAGAGATGAAAAACAACGATGCAAATCAGCAACAGGAGGCGCTAGCCTAAAGGAATAGCCAAATAAAGGAGAAACCAAATCATGTCAAAAACAAATATGAGTCAATTGACTGGGAATACAAATCATATCACAATAATAACCCTGAATGTTAATGGCCTGAATTCATCAATCAAAAGACACAGACTGGCAGATTGGATTAAAAAGAAAAATCCAACAATATGCTGCCTGCAAGAGACTCATCTCATAGAAAGAGACACCCATAGACTAAAGGTGAAAGGATGGGGAAAAACATACCATGCACACGGACACAGCAAAAAAGCTGGAGTATCCATCCTCATCTCAGATAATGTGGACTTCAAACAAAAACTAGTCAGAAGGGATAAAGAAGGACATTACATGCTGCTTAAGGGAAGCATAAATCAGCAAGACATAACAATCATAAATATCTATGCCCCGAACATTGGCTCATCCACGTACGTCAAACAAATCCTTCTCAATTCCAGAAACCAAATAGACCACAACACAATAATACTAGGCGATTTTAACACACCTCTCTCACCACTGGATAGATCGTCCAAACAAAAATTGAATAAAGAAACTATAGATCTCAACAACACAATCAGCAATTTAGACTTAACGGACATATATAGAATATACCATCCAACACAGAATGAATACACTTTCTTCTCAGCAGCACATGGATCCTTCTCTAAAATAGACCATATTTTATGCCACAAAGCTACTGTTAGTAAATACAAGAAGATAGAGATACTACCTTGTACTCTATCAGATCATACTGGATTGAAATTAGAAATAAATGACAGAATAAAAAACAGAAACTTCTCCAATACCTGGAGACTAAATAATACACTATTATATGATGAATGGATAACAGAAGACATCAGGAGGGAAATAAAAAAATTCTTAGAAGTAAACGAGAACAAAGACACATCATATCAAAATCTCTGGGACACTATGAAAGCAGTACTTAGAGGAAGATTTATTTCATGGGGTGCATTCAAAAAAAGAAGTAGAAATCAACAAATAAACGAGTTAACACTACAGCTCAAAGCACTAGAAAAAGAAGAGCAGACCAATACCAAAAGTAGTAGAAGACAGGAAATAGTTAAAATCAGAGCCGAAATCAACGAAATCGAAACAAAAGAAACAATCGGAAAAATTAATAAAATAAATAGTTGGTTCTTTGAAAAAATAAATAAAATTGATAAACCCTTAGCCACACTAACAAAGAGAAAGAGGGAGAAAACTCAAATTACTAAAATTCGGAATGAACAAGGAAACATCACAACAGACACGAGTGAAATACAAAACATAATTAGAAGCTATTTTGAAAATCTATACTCCAACAAAACAGAAAACCTTGAAGACAACAACAAATTTCTAGAGACATATGAACTACCTAAACTGAACGAGGAGGACATACACAACTTAAATAAACCAATTTCAAGCAATGAAATAGAAGAGGTCATCAAAAGCCTACCAACAAAGAAAAGTCCAGGACCAGATGGGTTCTCAGCCGAGTTCTACAAAACCTTTAAAGAAGAGCTCATTCCAATACTCCTCAAACTATTCTATGAAATAGAAGAGGAGGGAACCCTACCAAACTCGTTCTATGAAGCCAATATCACCCTGATACCTAAACCAGACAGAGACACATCAAGGAAAGAAAATTTCAGACCAATATCCTTAATGAACATCGATGCAAAAATTCTCAACAAAATTTTAGCAAATCGCATACAAATATATATTAAAAAGATAGTGCACCACGATCAAGTGGGTTTTATCCCAGGGATGCAAGGTTGGTTCAACATTCGGAAATCAATAAATGTCATTCACCATATCAACAGACTTAAAGTTAAGAATCACATGATTATTTCAATAGATGCAGAAAAAGCATTTGATAAAATACAGCATCCCTTCATGCTCAAAACACTAGAAAAAATTGGGGTAATGGGAACATTCCTAAACATTATAAAGGCCATCTACGCTAAGCCCATGGCTAATATCATTCTAAATGGTGAAAAACTGAAAGCGTTCCCCCTAAAAACTGGAACAAGGCAGGGATGCCCTCTTTCACCGCTTCTATTCAACATCGTCCTTGAGACTCTAGCCAGAGCAATCAGACAAACCAAAGAAATTAAAGGGATACGAATAGGAAAAGAAGAACTCAAACTATCCCTGTTCGCTGATGACATGATTATATATTTAGAGGAACCTGGAAATTCCACCAGAAAGCTTTTAGAACTCATAAGTGAATTCAGTAAAGTAGCAGGTTACAAGATCAATGCTCATAAATCCAATGCATTTTTATACATAAGTGATGAATATTCAGAAAGAGAAATTAGGAAAACTACCCCATTCACAATAGCATCGAAGAAAATAAAATACTTGGGAATCAATCTCACAAAAGAGGTGAAAGACCTCTACAATGAGAACTACAGAACACTAAAGAAAGAAATTCAAGAAAACCTTAGAAGATGGAAAGATCTCCCATGTTCCTGGATAGGCAGAATTAATATCATCAAAATGGCTATACTACCTAAAGTTCTATACAGATTCAATGCAATTCCAATTAAAATCCCAATGATGTACCTCGCAGAAATAGAGCAAGCAATTATGAAATTCATCTGGAAGAATAAAAAACCTAGAATAGCTAAAGCAATCCTCAGTAGCAAGAGCGAAGCAGGGGGTATTGCAATACCAGATCTTCAACTCTACTACAAAGCAATAGTAACAAAAACGGCATGGTATTGGTACCAAAATAGACAGGTAGATCAATGGTACAGAATAGAGGGCATGGACACAAACCCAAATAAATACAATTTTCTCATACTAGACAAAGGTTCCAACAATATGCAATGGAGAAAAGATAGCCTCTTCAACAAATGGTGCTGGGAAAACTGGAAAACTATATGCAATAGAATGAAACTAAACCCCTATCTCTCACCCTACACGAAACTCAACTCAAAATGGATCAAGGACCTCGGAATCAGACCAGAGACCCTGCATCTTATAGAAGAAAAAGTAGGTCCAAATCTTCAACTTGTTGGCTCAGGATCAGATTTCCTTAACAGGACTCCCATAGCACAAGAAATAAAAGCAAGAATAAACAACTGGGATAGATTCAAACTAAAAAGCTTTCTCTCAGCAAAGGAAACTATCAGAAATGTGAAGAGAGAGCCTACAGAGTGGGAGAATATCTTTGCCAACCATACCTCAGATAGAGCGCTAATTTCCAGAATCTATAAAGAACTCAAAAAACTCTACACGAAGAATACAAATAATCCAATCAACAAATGGGCTAAGGAAATGAACAGACACTTCACAGAAGAAGATGTATAAGTAATCACCAGATATATGAAAAAATGTTCAACATCCCTAGTAATAAGGGAAATGCAAATCAAAACTACCCTAAGATTTCATCTCACCCCAATTAGAATGGCGATTATCAAGAATACAAGCAACAATAGGTGTTGGCGAGGATGTGGTGAAAAAGGAACACTCATACATTGCTGGTGGGGTTGCAAATTAGTGCAGCCACTCTGGAAAGCAGTGTGGAGATTCCTCAGAAAGCTTGGAATGGAAACACCATTTGACCCAGCTATCCCACTCCTTGGCCTATACCCAAAGGACTTAAAAGCAGCATACTACAGAGATACAGCCACATCAATGTTCATTGCTGCTCAATTTACCATAGCCAGATTGTGGAACCAACCTAGATGTCCTTCGGTTGATGAATGGATAAAGAAACTGTGGCATATTTATACAATGGAATATTACTCCGCAATGAAGAATGATAAAATTATGGCATTTGTAGGCAAATGGTCGAAATTGGAGAATATCATGCTAAGTGAGATAAGCCAATCTCAAAAAACTAAAGGACGAATGATCTCGCTGATAAGCGGATGAGGACATATAATGGGGGGTGGGACGGGCTAGCATTAGGTTTAGGGTTAGGTTTAGAGTTAGGCTAAGGAGAGCAGTAAGAATGAAGGAAAGAAGGACTGTGTAGAGGGAAAAGAGGGGTGGGAGGGGTGGGAGGGTTGGGAGGGGTGGGGGGGAGGGGAAAAATATAATAAACATCATTACCCTATGTAAACGTAAAAAAAATAAATAAATAAAAAAAAAATGAAAAAAAAAAAAAGGAACATTCCATGGACAAGAATTGTTCAATGAAAAGTTTGTTTTTGCTCAGAAAAGTCCAAGGAAAAAGGAAAATGTGGATGAAAGAATGTATGTCAGGGGCAAATGACCCTATTCTGCCCTGAAGTCTGTTCTGATGAAATATTTCAAGTTTTCCCACTCTCTAGAAGTGTGGCAAAACAACTATTCACTGGAAACCACCCAAAAAAATAAGGCTAAATGTCCTCTTGGCAGGGGAGAATGCACAAAGGCATTGGGCATCTCAGTGGAAACAGGTCTCAGAGTGACATTACCTTAAGAGTAAAAGCACCTTAAGTTGATTTGGGGTTCCAGCACTAGGAATATGGGGAAAGGGGACACACATTTTGCTAACACATGTATCAACTCCCCTCTGGTGTCCATGCATCATATTAGAATACCCATGACTGTGAGGAGAGGAATCAGTTTCACAAAGACCCCACTGCAACATGTACACCTCACCCCTGTTTTGTGTCTGGAAGTGCTGAGTAAAATTGGGAAGTCTCAGAGCTAGCTGTCTGATCTCCATGAAGGCTAAACTTATGCAGATTCCCAGCTAACCCCTAAGTAGAAATTAACATTTTTACCTCCGGCATACAGGAAAACCCATCAAGTCAACATTTGGATGGAAAACAGACAACAAATGCAAGGCCAAGGGCATTGTTATTGCCATGAATGCTAATCTTAAAGAACAGGAAAGAAAATACATCATCCATGACATAACTTCAAACTTGGCAATATGTGGCGAATTCTTATTTTACATACTGTTTTAAGAAGGAAGTGCCATACATCCCAGAAATTTATGACAAACAATTAGGCAAAAATCATACATCAAACTGAAGACAAGGCTCAAAGGGGCCTCAGGTTAGCAAAGATAACCCTGAGGGTGATTTTTTTAGACACCAGGAAATAGATCATTAAGGGTAAAGAGCTGAAGTACAGCAAACTTAGCACTTTATGTTCTAGAGTTTTCCTGTCAGACAGATGATCTTCTAAAAATGTGTATCATTTTATTTTATCACTTTCCTGCTCAAAACTATCCAATGGCTTCCTAATGCATTTAGAATAAAACCCAAATTGCAATCTTGGTCTAAGAGGTCTGATATAAACCAGACCTCCCTTTCTTGCTATTCTCATCTTTTTCATCCAATTCTCTGCTGTATTTTCCTCCTAGTTTTTTCACTAGCTTGCTGTGCTAGTGTCTGAGTTTTATGCTTTGTCTGCCATCTGTTGAACCAGACCTGGACCAGCAAATCAGGGGTTCAGTTGGACAACTGACCTATTAAAAGCCTAGGGGCAACTGTGCATCACTGGTCTGTTGTTTTTGGAACAAAGATGTCAAGATAATTCAATAGAGAAATAATAGTCTTTTTAACAAATGGTGGTAGGACAACTGGTTAACCATATGTAAATCAATAAATTTTAGTCCCTACTTCACAGTGTATTTAAAAATTAACTCAAAATGTATTAAATATCTAAGTTTAAGCTAAAACTATAAATTTCTTAGAAGGAAATACAGGTATAATCTTCATGACCTAGGACTAAACAAGGATTTTTTTAAAATATGACATCCAATACTTAACCAACCAAAATAAATAGAGATGACTAGAAGTTACAAATTAAAACGTGTAGGGGTTGGGGATTTAACTCAGTGGCAGAGCACTTGCTAGCATGTGCAAGGCCCTGCATTCAGACATCAACCCTGAAAAGAAAACAACAACAAAAAAACCTTGTGTTTGTCAAAGCCACAATCAACAGTGTGAAAAGACAGTTAACTCACCAAGTAGGAGAAAGTATTTCCTTGTCTATCACATATCTCATAAGAATTCAGAATACGGAATATATAAACAACTCCTACAACTTGGCAATAAAAAACCCAATTTTAAAATGGGCAAAGAATTTGAATGGAAATTTCTCAAGGGAAGATAAGTAAATAACCACTAAACACATGAAAAGATATTTAGCATCATTAGCCATTATGAAGAACGCAAATTAAAACAGCAATGACATACCAACTCACATTCATAAGGATGGCTATCATTAAAAACAACCAGAAAAAATAAATATTGAAAAGAATGTAGAGAAAAGTATCTTTCGTACTTCACTAGTGGTAATGTAAAATGCTCTGGCCATTATGAAAACCAATTTAACAATTTATGAGAAAGTTAAATTAAGTTCACCATATGACCCAGCATTTCCACCTCTAGGTATACATCAAAGAGAAATGAAAACATGTTCACACAAAAATTTGTATATGAATATTCTTATCAGTATTACTCATAATAGAAGAAACACAACACAAATGATCAGCTGATGAATGTACTATATCCTCATGATGGTATATTATCCAGCCATAAAAAATAAAATACTGATGTGTTCTATAACATGACTTAACTAGATATCTTTTTTTTAATTTGTAGTACTGGGAATTGAACCCAGGACCTCACACATGCTAGAGAAGTGCTCTGCCACTGAGCTACACCCCCAGCTCTAGAAAACATTTTGATAAATGAAAGAAGTCAGGTGCATAAGGCTATATGTTATATGATTCTTTTTTATATAAAATGTCCATAATATCTACAATAGATAAATAGATAGACACATAAAGTAGAGTAGTAGTTGCTAGAGATTGAGGGGAGAAGGAAACAGTAAACAACTACTAAAGAATACAGGATCTCTGTTTTGGTATTATGAAAATGTTCTGGAGTTAGTTGTTGGTGGTGGTTGCGTAACTTTATGAATACATGAAAGCCAACTGAATTGTGGAAATTGTTAGAATGATGAATGTTATGGAAATTTCATGTTAAAAATTCAGAATAAGAGACTGGAATTGTGGCTCAGTGGTAGAGCACTTACCTAGCATGGGTGATGCACTGGGTTCAATCCTCAGCACCACATAAAAATAAATAAAGACATTGTGTTCAACTAAAAAATATATCTAAAAAATTCAAAATAAAAAATGCCTAGGGAAAACATCAAGAATTCAGTAGTCCTAATGGCTATACAATGAGTAAGCCACTGAGGAAATGTAGTAGAGATGTAACTTTAGGATTAGATACTAATTTTATATAAAGTTGCAACTGTGTCTAAGTGTGCAGATAATATGATTGACTATGAAGACTGTCCTGTGGACCCCACAAAGCAATCATTAGAATTAATGAATGAATTTAGCAAAATCCTAGATGTAAGGTCATAAACAAAAATCAACTGTGTATTTATATACCACAGCAAACAATTGGAAAATGAAATTTTAAAAATTGCATTTATAATTATATTAAAAAACCTAAGGTCAGGTGTGGTAGTTCATGCCTGTAATTCCAGTGGCTTGGGAGGCTGAGACAGAAGGATTGCAAGTTCAATATCAGCCTCAGAAAAAGTGTGGTGCTAAGCAACTCAGTGAGACCCTGTCTCTAAATAAAATAAAAAATAGGGCTAGGGATGTTACTCATTGAGGAAATGTTCCTGAGTTTAATCCTGATATTCAGAACAAACAAAAAACCTAAAATACCTAGAAATAAACCAAAGGTATGTAAAATTTCTATGCTAAAAATTGCAAAGCATTACTGTGACAATGTTTAAAAGCCCTAGATAAATCAGAAACATAACATATTCATGAATTGACTGATTCAGAATTGTTAAAGTATCAGTTCTCCTCCAAATACATCCATAGATTCAATGAAATCACAATGATAATTCCACTAGCTTTCTTTTTCCTAAAAATTATATGAAAGCACAAAAAGGTAGCAGAGGTTCAAGAATACCCAATGGAACCTTGCAAAAGCACAACAAAGTTGGAGGACTAACATTAGTTGACTTAGGTATTTACAATAAATCTAAAATAATGAAGGTGCTGTACTGCTGGCAAAAAGTTCAACAAATAGATAAGCAGAACTGCAGAGAAATTCCAGAAACAGACTTACACTTACCTGTTTGATTTGCTACAAAGATGACAAATGAAAGTCTTTTCAACAAATTTCACTAGAACAACTCAACATTAGTAAGAAAAAAATTGGGCCTTAACACCTACCTCAAATCATACACAAAAAAAGAAATCTAGATTGATTATAAACTCAAACACAAAAATTAAAACTATAAAAGATCAGAAGAAGACACAAGAGACTTGTAGGTAAGCAAAAGTTCTGAGAACATGGACTTACCTAGCCATAAAAGAACAGGTTGATAAGGTAGACAATAAAAATTTAAGGTGGTGGCCACAAAGAAGAGGCCCTGACTCCCGCATCAGTGAGAAGTATGAACTGATCCAGAAGGCTGAACTAGTCAAGTAGGCCAAGCACTATGACAATGTGGCTATCTGCATGAAGTCTGACCCAGCAGGGTGTAGAACTCTCCACCTAGGAGTGCAGTTTATTCTCAAGAGGCCTATAAGAACAAGGTGGGGGGCCACAGGTTTTCTTGGAGGGTCAGCATTGAGCATAAAACTCAGAGCTTTAACAAGGAGTTGTAGCTGATTAAGAACTATTGAGAGAAAGTGGAGTTGGAACTGAGATCCATCTGCGCCTTTGTCCCAGAATTGTTGGTAAGTATTTAATAGCCAATGCAGCTAATCCAGAGAGTAATGTCTTCTATCTGAATATGAAGGGAGATTACTTCCTGTACCTTGCTGAATTTGCATGTGGTGATGATAAGAAACAAATGATAGATAATTTCTAAGTAGCTTATCAAGAGGCATTTGATATAAGCAAGGAAGACATGCAACCCACACACTCAGTTTGCCTCAGGCTTACTCTTAACTTTGCTCTTTTTGACTGTGAGATCCCTAAAAACCCAGAGCTTTCCTGCACAGTGCTCAATTGACTTTTGATGAGACCATTGCAGAACTTGATAAACAAGACTCATACAAGGAGATCATTCTTGTCTGCCACTGCTTAGAGACAACTTAACATTATGCATATCAGATAGAACAGGAGAAGGGACCAAAAATTAAATACAAACAGGGTGTCATCCTTCTCTCCAAGAAACCTTTTTACACATCTCCATTCCTTATTGTGCTTGGATTTCCTACAGCAAAGAAACCCATTTGTAAATGGAATCCACTGTTCATAATCTTTTCACACTGCAGCTTTGAGTAAACTCCATTCCTTGATTTGTTTGTCTGACTTCCTGATGTGCAATTACTGCAGTAGATAAGTGTCAATAGCTTCATTTTATATAGACATAAGTAACTTCTAAACAATTAGGAGAACACTAAAAATCTGGTATTTAAGTAATCTGAACAAGGTCTGCAAATGACTGCTTTGCATTACTGTGAAGATAACAAAATGTAGTTAATTATAATTTAAAGAGTGCTCTAACCAGTCATGGTGGTGCATGCTTGGAATCAAAACAACTTGGGGAGGCTGAAGTAGGAGAATTGGAAGTTGAAGACCAGTCTTAGCAACTTAATGAGCCTTAAGCAACTTATCAAGACCTGCTCTCAAAAGATAAAAGAAAAAGTGTTGGTAATGTGGCTTAGTGGTTAAGGTCCCCTGGGTTCAATCCCAGTACCAAAAATAAAATAAACAATAGTGTTCTTTGTAACTTCTTAATCTCTACAGTCCATTCCTTATTTTTCTTTGAGTTTTTTTTTCCCAGTACACAATCTTTCCATACTCTTACTGTATTTCTTTTTAGTAGGAATCCAGAAATATTAGATTGAATGGGAAAGTACTTGACATTTCTGGGCTGAGAGTCACAAATTATCACATTATGGAAGGTCACATTTGTGATAACAGGAAGTTTCCTTTTCATTCTTCATCGGTTTAAGTTGACAACTTCCCTTCCCATTAAAAATTCACTTATGCCTCCTGCCTTTGTAGTTCTGGTATTCACTTTATTACATAATATAAGTAACATCTTGCTGCCAGAATAAAAGCATTGCTTTTTGCAAATTAAAGTATATGCCATTTCTTAATATATTAGAAAGGGGAAATAAAAGTACAAGTCCAAATTTAAAAGTTTAGTAATTTTCCATGCATATTTGTACACATGGGAGAGGGTATCCATTTTGTTTAGTCATTGTTCTTTACAGAGTGCATTTACAATGCACTATTGTGCATTTCTAATCATTGACCATAGTCCCCAAAAAGCCATGTGAAAAAGTTATGCCCTATGTAACAGCAGAGTAACATAAAATAAAATTACATTTTATAAAATAATTTACTGTGGCTTTGTAACAATTGAATACACAGCCAGGTGAATTCTCTACTTTCTGAAGTATAGTGACACTTCTTTCTTATATTATGTAAAATGTAGTAATGACACACATATTTCTGCATGGTGGTACACTTGTCTGGGAATTCCTGGGAATGTGCAAAATTGAACTAAAATTTCTTAGTGTTTTACCATAGATCAGTCTCATGGCCTTCACCTCTTCAGATGTAAATGATGTTTAAGTGTTGTGGAATAAAGTGGACATTTTAAAATAAAAAAATAAAAATTCTATTCTTCAAAAGATACCTTTAAGATGGGCGTGGTGGTGCACACCTGTAATCCCAGCAGCTTGGGAGACTGAGGCAGAAGGACCACGAGTTCAAAACCAGCCTCACCAAAAGCAAGGTGCTAAGCAACTCAATGAGACCCTGTCTCTAAGTATTACACAAAATAGGGCTGGGGATGTGGCTCAGTGGTGAAGTGCCCCTGAGTTCAATCTTTGGTACAAAAAAAAAATCAACACTGTATGAGTGTACCTTATCACCACATTCTTGCCAGCATTTATTATTATTTTTATTTTGATGATTTCCATTCTAACTGGACTGAGTTTGATATACATTTCCCTGATTATTAGAGATATTGAATATTCTTTCATATTTTTGTTGGCACCTTGTAGTTCTTCCTCCTCTGCTCTTTCCTCCTGTTCTTCCTCATTTTCTTCCTCTTTCTCTTCCTCCTCTTCTTCCTCTCCCTCCTACTCCTCTTTCTCTTCTTCCTTCTCTCCTTCTTACTCTCCCCCATCCCATCATTTTCCTCATCACTTTCCCTTGCATTCTCCTCCTCCTCCTGTTGCCTCTTTCTCTTCCTCCTCTTTCTCCAACTTCTGCTACTGCTTCTGCTGCTTCTCCTTCTCCTCTTCCTTCTTAAATTGAAACTAGTTATGCTTTACCACTGAGATAAATCCTCAGATCTTTTTATGTTTTATGTGAGAAAGGATGTCACTAAGTTTCTTGGTGTCTCACTAATTTGCTGAGGCTGATCTCAAACTTATAATCCTTCTGCCTCTGCCTCCCAAGTCACTGAGATTATATGCATGACCCACCATGCCCAACTGTATTTCATCTTTTGAGAAGTGTCTGTTTAATCCTTTTGTCCTATCATTGATTGAGTTATTTGAGTTTTGGGTGTTTTTTGAGTTCTTCAAATATTCTTGATATGAACTCCTTTTTGAACAAGTAGCTAGCACATATTTTCTCCTATTCTTTAGGCTCTTTTGTAATGTTCTGGGTTGCTTCCTTTGCTGTGCAGGAGCTTTTGAATATAATGCCATCCCACTTACTGATTCTTAGTTTTATATCTTGAGACTTAGGGATCTTTTTAAGAAAATTGTTGCCTATGCCAATTAGAAGAAGTGTGAACCCTGTTTTTCTCTAACAGTTGTAAAGTTTCCATTCTAATTCCTAGGCCTTTGATTTACTTTGAGTTGACAATTGTTCATAGTGAAAAAGAGGGATCTAATTTCATTCTTCTGCATATGAATATCTGGTTTTCCAAGTACAATTTGTTAAAATCAGTGTTTATTCACTGGTGACTTGATCGTTTACATAAAAGACATGTTAAACTCCACCAGAAGACTTTTAGAGCTGATAAACAAATTCAACAAAGTAGCAAGATACAAGAGCAACACACAAAAATCAATAGGCTTCCATATATTCCAATAATTAGCCCAATGAGAAAGAAAACAGGAAAACTATTCTATTCACAATGGTCTCCAAAAAAAGCACTTGGGAAGAAATATAACCGTAGAGGTTAAAGGACCTCTACAATGAAAAGTATAAAACACTGAAGAAAGAAATTAAAGAAGACCTTAGAAAATGGAAAGACCTCCCATATTCTTGGATAGGCAGAATTGATATTGTCAAAATGGCCTTACTATCAAAAGCAGTATACAGATTCAATTCACAAAGCCTATCAAAATAAGAATGACATTCTTCATAGAACTAAAAAAACTAAAAAATATAAAACCAAAGCCAGTCCTAAAGTTCATATGGAAGAATAAAGATGAGAATGATCAAAGCAATACTGAGCAATAAGAATGATGGTGGTGGCATCACAATATATGAAGACATCACAACACCCGATTTCAAAATATTCTGCAGAGCTATAGTGACAAAAACAGGAAGACCAAGACCAATGTAGTAGGACAGAACACACAGAGACAAACCCACATATAGTCACCTCCATTTAAATGGTTTGTTTGTTTTGTTATTACATATGTGTTGTTAAATACTTTAGTATTGTGTCTTTTAAACCTTTATGTAACTCTTTCATTGAATAAGAAGGATTCTGAAATAGAACTGAGCATGTTAGTAAAGTGTGCTAATATGTTGTTCTTTTTAAAACATGAAGTATAACTTATTCTAATTGCCATTCTTGGGGTAGTATATGATGTGGAGTTTCACTGGTCATATATTCATGTATGAACATAGGAAAGTTATGTCTTATTCATTCATTCTATTGTCTTCAAAACCTCCACCCTTCCCCTTTGTCTAATCTGATGAACTTCCATTCTCCCCACCCCTCCCCACCTTATTGTATGTCAGCATCCACATGTGGGAACATTTGGCCTTTGGTTTTTTGGGGATTGGCTTATTTCACTTAGCGCAATAGTCTCCAGTTTGATCCATTTACCAGGAAATGCCATAATTTTATTCTTTATGGCTGACTTCACTTTTGTTTGAAACTTAATGTTGTACAGGAATCTCAGCACCTGACTGTGCCTGGCACATTGGAAGGTGGATTAGAATGAGGCCTCCAGATGTTAACTAGTCAGTTTACATCACAGCCCCACCACTTACCAGCCTGTGACTAGCCTTGGTTTCCTCATTTTCATATGGGAATAATAACACTACTTACTACATGGGGATGTTGTTAAGTGGAATGAGATAGTCCACACAAAGTACTTAGTATAGTGCCTTATGTACTTACTATTTAATAAGTGCAAAATAAATGTTAATTATTATCAAATTTGTTGAATAAAGGGTTGTATCAAAAAACTTCCCCAGGGTGTGTTCATGCCTCAAGTACTCTGGGGCTCAAATAAAGTTTAACATCAAAAGGCCTTTATTCTTTTCTCTGATCTAGGAAAATCACAAAAAGACTGAGTTAATTGACTTGAAGATAGACAGTTTTCAGCATTTAGAGCATTTGAAGTATTGGCATTTGATGTTGGTGATTGTCATTTTCCTAATCAGTGTGGTTTTCTTCATCTGGCAGTCTCTGTGTAATTTTTATTCTGAGACACCTGACTCCAGTTCTAGTCTTTGCCTTGAATCTTTCACTTTTTACATTGTGAAATATTACCAACAAAGGGAAAAACAGGGATATTAATAAATTACCATGGTATTTGCAACCAACCTTTTTCAACCATTACTATTTTATCTATTTGCTTTAAAGTTACTTAAAAAATAAAGGACATGATTAAAGCCCCTATGCTATTACCTTATCTCCTTCCCCATATTTAACTACTATCCTGAATTTTATGTCATGTGTGTTTGTGTGTGTGTTTGTGTGTGTGTGTGCATGTGTATGCATAGTACTGGGGATTGAACCAAGTGCCTCACACATGCTAGGCAAATGCTCTACCACTGAGCTACATCCCCAGTCCTTCTAATACACATTTTCTGCTTACACTTAATGAATATAAATACAAACAAGCAAGATAAAAAATGATTTTGAAAGTTTTAGACATTTATATAAATGGGTATAAATGGGATATAACAACACTAATGAGTTTAACAACATTTATATATGTATCCTTTTGTGGGCAGTAAGTGTCCCCTCCTCTTTTTCTTAGGAAACAATACCCCTGAACATGCTTACCTGTGTCTTCTTGTGTTCTTGTTTAATAGGTGGTCAATCCACAGACCACTTATTAAATAGTAAGGGCCTAGGGTTTACATCTTTTTTTGAAGTGGATTTTTTATGCTCATCTTCAACTATTCTAGCTTTTCTCACTTTGTTTACCAAAGTGGTTGCACCAGTTTTTGCTTCCACAGCAATGTATGAAAACCCTTGTTTCTCCACTTCCTTGTCAACACTAAATACAATTAGACTTTCTAATTTCCATCCATCTGATGAACATGAAAGGATACTTCACTATTCTTATTTATAACCCTGAATGTTAGTATTGAACATTAAGGTTTACTAGGCTTAAATACATGACATCATCATTATTGTTGTGGGGTATTTTGTTTTTTTGAGATAGGGCCTTGTTATGTTGCCCAGGCTGGTCTCAAACTTGTAATCCTCCTGATCTCAGCTTTCTGAGTAGCTGAAATTATAGATATACACCACTATTCCTAGCTTTTTATTATTTCATTTTAATATAATAAGTTGATAAATTGTCCTGAGCTGATGTAGCTAATAATAATGACATTTAGAACAAAGGAATTTAGAACTCAGGCTTGGATTACTCTTTATTTTTTCTCTCTTTTGTCTCCTTTTCTTCATTCTTTCCCCACCATTTCTAGTGTATTTTCTTCTTGTTCCACATAGCTGCTCCACCTCTACCTTCAAGTTTGTATTGTAGGTCAGAACAAAGAGAAAGAGAAATCATGTACCAAGAAAGCTAGTCTATGCTAGGCACAGTGGTATGCACTTGTAATCCCAACTTCTTGCACTGTTGAAGCAGGCAGAACCCTTGAGCCCAGGATTTCAGGACTAGCCTTTGGATCATCGAGAAACCTAGTTTCTTTTAAGAATAAAAAATGTAAAAACTTTTTTCAAGTCCCCAGCCTATTTCTACTTATTCCTCATGCAAAAAAATAATGTTTACATGCCATGCTTGTCATCAAGGAAGAGTAAAGTTAAAGCAAGTAAAAAGAAGGTGATTACCCTGAGGTTGTCTCTGTGACTGAGCCCTTAGTATTTAGTAAACATAATTTTAACTTAGAAGCACTTCTTATAATTGACTTAAAAACAAAAGCAAAAAAAAAAGAAAATCTTAAAGACTGAGGTCCAGCCAATCACAAACAGCTGACTATCTGATCAATTATATTAATATGGACCTCCTCTTGGACCATACCCAAATAAGGCAAAGGCCTGGCTATAGTTAATTTAGTAATTTCTTTGTTTTACTTCAATATTCAGACTCTCAGAGTTCACTGTTCACTCTGAACCTCTTTCAGTTTTGAGTGCTGCCCTATTCATGAATTATTCTTTGCTCATACATAATGTTAAATTTACTTTGCCTAAACATTTATTTTTAGTACATATAATAACTTTACAGCCTCTATAATCTAGCAGGCAAAAGATTAATTGGTTAGCAATTGAGACTGAATCAGACCACCTCTAGTTACTACCTCACTGTTTTCTGTATACATTCTTCTTCCCCTAGGGAGAGGTCCAAATACCATCCAAGAACCATGTCCAGGAAATGACTGGAGTGCCATCCTCTCCATCACATATAAACTTGACTTCTCAAAGTCCTGCAATGAAAAGCTTAAAGACAAGTTGCTACTGTCCAGGATACCCAAAATCAATGGTGAGAAAGTTGAAGACAACTGCAATAAAAATGCCTACTTACAGACAAGAGAGAATGGGAAGTTTCAGCAGTTACCAGTATTAGTATTTGCTGACAGATTACTAAATTCTACTAGAGAAGAACAATGAGGAGACCTGGGAGTGAAACAAATTCCTTGATTAGCCAGTCTGGCAGCCCTCCCCTAGTTTCCTCCCTCACGTGAATCACTGCCTATCAGTTCTCTATTGCAATTTTCCACCTGCTGGCAATATTTGGGGGCACAGAAATTTCTTTGGAGTTCATTATAACAGTATGTTATCAGGTCTTGGTTTTTTTTTGAATATTTTGTGTTTTGTCTTTTCATCGATATCATTCTCTCTTATCTAATAGAATTCTGGATTATCTAATTCCTGATGGCTGATGACAGCTCAGGGCAGAGGAGCATGCAGTGCAACTCCCTGACTTAGGTGATCCTTGAATTGGAAAACATTTCACCCGGTGTGGTCAATTGCCCCTTCTATCAGAGATAACCCTAACAGGAAACAGCTGCAACCTGGGGAGTCAGTCTTCCAAGTGTCAGTGGGAGACTTCTGTGATGGCTTGTGAGGAGACCAGTGAGTCATTCACTCAGCATGTTGGAAGGAGGAGAGGAGGGAACACCCAGGCAAGGAGAGATGTTCTCTTCTCGCTCCACCTGCCAGGGTCAACCACCTTGGCTGTTGCCTTACAACTGGGCTGCACTCAGAATTTGTACTGCTGTGATTTTTCCAGATGTCCTTCAAGTCACCTTCAGATGCACAATATCTAGCCATTCTCTGTTCACTCAATGGTTCATTCCCTTGACCACACTAGTGCCTCTGTGGAACAAGGCCCTCTGAGAAAAGGGCAGGAATCCTATTACCAGCACTTGTAAGATGCAGAGCACCAGCAAGTGGATGAAACAAGAACCTTCTCTTGGCATGATGAACACATTTTCACAGGGCAGAATACCAAATGGGAACATGCATCATCCTGAAAGAGAAATGGCACAAAGCTTCAGGGTTAAATACTCCAAAATAAAGAGTAAGGACCTTTGGGGGGTCTGAAAAGCAGAAGGATGTTGGTGCTGAAAAACAACTTCAGTGAAGGGACACTAATAAAATGGGCATTGTTTAAGGTCTATGTCCAAATTTCAGGACATTTCTTCAGCTTCAACATACTGCACAGATACTAGTGGCTGTCAGTGACAGATCATAATGTGAGCAAATATCATGACTGACCCTATTTTCCCTTGCAAGGACATCAATGCCCTTGCCATTTTGTGTAACTTTTCCATTGCTTGCAAGGGACAGCTGATAATATATATTCTGAGTTTTAGTTTTTTTAGCACAAGACTCCTCAAGAAAGGTTTTCCTTACACCACACCCATTACTCCAGTGACCTTCAATGTAAACAACTTCATGATGGGATATGCAACACAGAAGCATGGCTCTCAAAAATCAATAATGCAACTCAATATCAGACATTTAGTCAAAACCATCCTGTTCAATAGCAAATGTGAATAACCAAAATGGGAAAAACCTGAAAATCAAAAGAGGACACGTTAAAGAACATCCAAAAATGTGATAGCACTTAGTGAGCAGGAAGAGTGTATCCCCAAACATTTTCTAATTTTAGCATCCTTTTTAATTTTTGGACTGGCTATATCCACCACCAACACAACATGTGCCTAGTATCTCTGCTTTCTTTCTTTCACTCTGACTTCCTTCAAATAGGGCTTCTTGTTTCATTCTTGACCCTGAAAAGCACAATTTCCTCATTCCCAGAACCATGGTGCACGTGAGAACACCATATCCTTCACCAATTCTACACTGCATCTCTTAAGAACCTTCATCCAAATTAACACAGTCTATAAAAGGGTTTTATTACTTGTGACTCTGGACCTCCAATGATACTGGGAGACAAGGTTGCAAACACCGCCAGTTCCTCCTGAATGCTGTCAGCAGGAGTTAACACATATGCATACCAAAATCATACAATTTGTCTTCAAGTCATTTGCAACCCGATGCCAAGGAAAACTGAGTGAGAAAAGCCAGGGTCAAGGGCGGCTGTCCTAGGTCCTCACCTTTTGATTTGCCAGATGAGATGGAGGTTCTCATGGAAAGGGCCGAGCTGTGCAAGTCCCCTTCAGTTGCAAAGCATCTGGAGTGTGCCCAAGATGCCTGGTAATTGCCAAAGACTAGTGTAATTGTCATTTTAAAGTTTCTGTCATTTGCAACCTGGTGAGCATTGTTTCTTCAAAGTTGCTGATGATATAACCTGACCAGCATACTCATGAGAGGGAACTAAGCTATGAGTTCCTGTGAGTTAACTCACATCAAGGAAAATCTCCTATTATGAAATGAAGGTGACTGGGAAAGCACTGCTAACTGACCACAGATCCATGCTGGAAGTCTGACTGGAAAAGGCTTGCATGTCCAACTGGTTCTTTTTCAACTGTGCCAGTTCACATGCTGATAAGAGGAGAAACAGATGAGAGGAGGGAGGGTTGGCATATTGAAAAGATTTTTTTTGTCACTGCCCAATCTGAGGGTCCAAGGATTTAAACCACATTCCTTGGGCATGCTAGGTGAGCGCTCTCCAAGGGGAATTACCTGTTCAGCTTCCAAAGGTCTCCTTTTACATACCCTCTAGATCCTCTACTAGTCTGACTCTGAACTTCTCTGTAGAGAAACAAGCCCCAAACAAAACAAACAAATTTGTAAGAAACTGTTAATTATCCTTTCACAGCAATCCTGCATGAAAACTTTTGTGCAAATCAAGACCCACAATCAAGTGATGCATAGTGAGGGAAAATATATATCCCTCTCTATTAAATGAGGAAAAGGGTTGTAGCTGATCATTGGGCAGAAAAATATGTCAGTGAGCATGGAGCCCAGTGGGGCAGGAGGAGAGGCAGGCCTATGTGGGAATCAGAATATGCTCAAGTTGTTAGTATCAAGGGAGACTTCTTGGATCATTCACACCTGAATCCCTATACATTCCAATCACAGTCCGCTGATTCCTTCCTCACTGCTCTTTTTCCTCCTGGCATTTTCCTTGGACAATTTCTAACAAGGAGATATTTGGGCAAAATGCACAACCCAATAGAAGTGCTGGAACTTGCATACCATCTCATTTATTGTTGAGGTAGAGGAAGGTGTTTCTCCTGGGCAAAACCTTTTTCTCTTAAAGAGGGAATGCCTCTAGAACACAGCCTGACCCTGTCAGAAAATCTAAACAGGCAAAGGGAAGTGGTGATTACTCACTGGGTCTGGAGTCCAGGGACTGATATTTGCTGACTCATTTAAAAAAATTCCTCATCCAGTGTCCACTTGCTGCTAGTTACTTTTGCAGCTGTTTCTCACAAGATTCAAGGTAATGAGATAAGTGGCTGAGTGTCATATCGTGGATCTCTCAGTCCTTCATCTGCAATCTGGTCCTCTGTGAAAACAACCTCACTTTCAGTTTCCAGTGCTCCAGTACCATGAGAGCAAAAGATGGGAGAGTGACTCTATTCCCAATGGAAGGGGCAGGCTTCGGGCATGGCGGATGTGAAGGGCACAGAGGTTCCAGGCTCCAGTAGAAGCACACATTTCTCTCCCACCCCAGAGACTTTCTGGGCCTTGGGCCACCTGGATATTGAGGAGTGCCTTTTGTGAACTCATGCCTGCTCCTCAGACAGTGCCTGAGGTCACAGAGGGATGACTTGAGAGTGTGGTGGTGACAAGGTTCCCATGGCCACCAGAGAGACTTCTGGTACTGGCTGCTTCAGACTGAGATTGAAAAGAAGTGCCAGCTCCATGGTGATGGTAGGAGGAAAGAAGAATGGAGCCAGGGGCCTGATCTTTCAAGAAATGGGATCCTAACCTCTTGACCCAGTTGAAGTGGAGCTATGGGGTGTGTGGGGTGCAGCTGCTTGGGCTGTGGTTCATTCTGGGTTCAGGCAGTACAGGGGACCTCACTGAAGCCTGACAGCTCACACTACACTCCAAGCCTGCTAGGTAGCACTGTACTGAGTGGCCGCACTGGGCAACAGGATAGCCCAGTCACTGAGCTTCTGTTGTGGACAGTGAGCCCCCATGCGGTCTGGGTGAACAGGCAGGGATGGAGGGCTGCTTGAAGACACATGGGTCACCCAGCTTAGCACTAGCTCCATTGGCATTGCCTTTGGAAAACACTCCTCCAGGTCTGGGAACATCTGAGATTTGGTCGAATCAGGCAACTCGCCTGGGGCCCTAGCAGGCACACACCATGATGGCTGATGACAGCTCAAGGCAGGGGAGGGTGCAGGGCAGCTTCCTGGCTTAGGTGATCCTTGAATTGGGAAATGTCACACCCAGACTGGTCAATTGCCCCTCCTTTCTGAGATAGCCGTAAGAGGAGACAGCTACAAGCTGGGGAGTTGGTCTTCCAAGTGGCGGTGTGTGACTGCTCTGATGGCTCATGAGTTGACCAGGGAGTCACTCACTCAGCATGTTGGAAGGAGGACAGGAGGGAACTCCCAGGCAAGGAGAGATGTTCTCTTCTCACTCCACCTGCCAGGGGCAACCACCATGGCTGCTGCCTTACAACTGGGCTGCACTCAGAATTTGTACTGCCATGATTTTTAAAGAGGTTCTTCAACTCCCCTTCAGATGCAGAAATAACTAGCCAATCTCTGTTCACCCAAAGGTTCATTTCCTTGACCTTACTAATGCCCCTGTGGCATAAGTCACTCTGAGAAATGCCCAAGAGTCCTATTACCAGCCCCTGTTAGATGCACAGCACCAGCAAGTGAGTGAAACAAGAGCCTGCTCTTGTCTTGGTGAACACATTTTCACAGGGCAGAATACCAAAGGTGAACTTGCATCGTGCTGAAAGTGGAATGGCACAAAACTTCAAGGCTGAATACTACAAAAGGAAAAGTAAGGACCTTTGAGAGAAGCAGAAGGGTGTGGGTGCTGAAAACCAACTTTAGTGAAGGGACACTAACAAAATGGGAATGGTTTAAGGTATATGTCCAAAATTAAGGACATTTCTGCAGCTTCAAAATACTGGACAGGTACAGGAGGTTGTCAGTGCCAGATCATTCTGAGAGCAACCATCATGACTGACACAAATTCCCCTTGCAAGGACATCTATGCCCTTGCCAATTCCTGGCTCTTTCCTGTTGTTTGCAAGGGACAGCTGATGACATCTATGCTGATTTTAATTTTTTTCAGCACAAGACTTCTGAAGAAAAGTTTTCCTTTCTCCACACCCTCTTCTCCATTGACCTTCAAAGTAAATGAATACACTGCATCTCTTCAGAATCTCCATCCAAATAAACAGCAGTCTATATAAGGGCTTCATTCCTCTTGACACTAGACCTCCAATAAAAGTGGGAATGTTGCAAATTCCCCCATTCCTCCTGAATTCTATCAGCGGGAGCTTATGCATATGCATCCCTAAATCATACAATTTGACTTCAAGGCATTTGCACCACAATGCCAAGGAAAACTGAGTGAGAAAAGCCAGGGTCAAAGGTGGATGTTTTTGGTCCTCACCTCTTGCTTTTCCAGATGACATGGAGGTTCACATGGAAAGTGCTGAGCTGTGCATTTCAACTTCAGATTCACAGAATCTGGAGAGTGGCCAAGAAGCTGATTATTTGCCAAAGACTAGTTGCAGTTGTCATTTTGAAGTTCCTGCCATTTGCAACCTGGTGAGCATCCTATTGTTCAAGAAGTTGCTGATGATATAACCCACTGAGCATACAAGTGAGAGGGAGCTAAGCTATGAGTTTCTGTGAGTTGACTAATGCCAACTCTCCTCTTAAGAAAACAGGTGACCAGGAAAGCACTGCTAACTTTGACCGCAGCTCCATGCTGAAAGTCTAATTGGAAAAGACTTGCGTTTCCAACTGGTTCCTTTTCAACAGTACTGATTCAGTTGGTGAAAAGAGGAGAAAAAAAGGAGAGGGACAGTAGGCATATTCAAAATAGTTTTGTTGTCCCCACCCCGTCAGAGGGTCCATAGATTTGAACCATGGTCCTTGGGCATGCTATGTGAGCTCTCTCCAAGAGGAGCTACATCTTCAGTTTCAGAGGAGACAATTTGATGTACCCTATAGATCCACTACTGGTCTGATTATCAGTAATTCTGCAGAAATCCTAGAGCCAAACAAAGCTAACAAGTTCCTAAGGAGCTCTTCATTTTCATTTTCAAAACAATTCTTCAAGTAAGATTTTGTGCAAGTCAAGACCAAAATCTAGATGTAGGACATGAGGGGAAACATTTATCCCTGTCTATTGAAATAGGAAAAGGGTCATAGCTGATCACTGAGCAGAAAAATATGTCAGTGAGCATGGAGGTTGGGGGGCAGAAGGAGAGGCAGACCTATGTGGGAATCAGAATATGCTCAAGTTTTCAGTATCAAGGGAGACTTCTGGGATCATTGACACTTGGATCCCTAGTCCTTCCATTCACAATCCGCTGTTTCCTTCCTCATCCTCTTTTTCCTCCTGGCATTTTCCTTGGACAATTTCTAACCAGGAGATATTTGGTCAAAATTCACAACCCAGTTGAGGTGCTGGATCTTGCATTCCATCTTATTTATGGGTGAGGTAGAGAAAGGTGTTTCTCCTGGGCAAAGCCTTTTTCCTTTAATGAGGGAATGCCTCAGGAACAGTCTGACCCTGTCAGTAAATCTAAACAGGCAAAAAGAAGTGGTGATTGCTCACAGGGTCTGGGGTACAAAAACCCATATTTGCTGGCAGGAAAAAAAAATTCCTCATCCAGTGTCCACTTGCCACTAGTTACTTTTGCAGCTCTTTCTCTCAAGATTCAAGGGAGTGAGATAAGTGGCTGAATGTCATATCTGGGATCTCTCAGTCCCTCAACTGAAACCCGGTCCTCTGTGAAAACAGCCTCACTTTTGGTTTCCAGTGCTCCAGTGCCATGAGAGCAAAAGATGGGAGAGTGACTCTATTCTCAGTGAAAGGGATAGGCTTCAGGCATGGCGGGTCTGAAGGGCACAGTGGTTCCAGACTTCAGTAAAAGCATGCACTTTATTTCCCACCCCAGAGGCTTTTCCAGGCCTTGGGCCACCTGTATGTTGAAGAGTGGATTTGGTGACCTCCTTCCTACACCTCAGACAGTGCCTGAGGTCATAGAGGGGTGGCATGACAACTCAGTGGTGTCAAGATTCCCATGGCAACCAGAGACGCTTCTGGTCCTGGCTGTGTCAGGCTGAGATTAAAAAGAAGCACCAGCTCCACACTGATGGTAAGAGAAAAGAGGAAGGGACCGAGGGCAAAGGGCCTGATCTTTCGGGAAATAGGTTCCTAAGTCCTTGGCCCAGTTGAAGTGGAGAAATGCTGTGTGCAGGGTGCACTTTTTTGGGTCTGGGATCCTTCATGGTCCAGGCAGAACAGGGGACCCTGCTGAAGCCTGAAAGCTCACACTACCCTTCAGGCCTGCTAGGTGGCACTGTACTGGTTTGGCTGCACCAGGCATCATGACCACTGCATCTCCTAGCTCCTCCTGTGGTCATTGAGCCCCCACTAGGTCTGGGGGACCAGGAAGGGATGGAGAACCACATGAGAACACGTGGGTCACCCAGGTTAGCACCAGCCCCATTGGCAATGCCCTCAGAAATGACTCCTCCAGGTCTGGTCACACCCAAGATTTGGCTGAGTCAGGCAACTCGCCTAGGATCCTAGCAGCCACATGGCATGATGACTGCTGGGAGATCAGGTCATGGATGTGTGCAGCACAGCTCCCTGGCTTAGGTGCTCTTGAATTGGGAAACATCATACCCAGTCTGGTTGGTTGCATTTCCTTTTCCAGTCAACCATAACAGGAGAAATATGCAACCTGGGGAGTTGGTTTTCAAAGTGGAGGTGGTGGGATGCTGTGATGGTTCATGAGGAGACAGGAAAGTCATTCACTCAGCATGTTGGAAGGAGGACAGGATGGAACTTCCAGGCAAGGAGAGATATTCTGTGCTCATTCCACCTGTCAGGGCAAACCAGCTTGGCTGCTGTCTTACAACTGGGCTGCACTCAGAATTTTTCCTGCAATGACTATTTCAGATGTCCTTCAACTAACCTACAGATGCAGAAATATCTAGCCAAACTCTGTTCACACAAGGTTCATTCCCTTGACCAGAATTTTTCTCTGTCTCAAGGCCCTCTGAGAAAGGACCAGGAGTCCTATTACCAGTCTCTGTAAGATGCAGACACGGGTCAGTGGATGAAACATGGGCTTGATCTTGGCATGAAGAACACATTTTCACAGGGATTAATTCCAAGGTGAGCATGCATTGTGCTTAAAGAGGAATGGCACAAAGCTTCAGGGCTCAATACTCCAAAAGGAAGTGTAAGGACCTGTGGGGTCATGAAGTGCAGAAGGATGTTGGTGCTGAAAACAAACTTCAGTGAAGGGACACTGACAAAATGGGCATTTTATAAAGACTATGTCCAATATATAGGACATTTCTTCAGCTTCAACATACTGTACAGGTACAGGAAGTAGTCAGTGCAAGACCATTCTGTGAGCATCCATTACGAATGACCCTAATTCCCCTTGCAAGAACATCAATGCCCTTGCCAATTCCTGGCTCTTTCTGGTAGCTTTCAAGTGATAGATGATGAACTATATGCTTGTTTTTAGTTTTTTCAGCAAAAGACCTCTGAGTAAAGGCTTTCATTAAATGACACCCTCTACTTCATTGATGTTCAATGTGAAAGACTTCACATTGAGATATGCAGCACTGAAGCATGACTCTCGAAACCAATAGTGCAACTCAATATCAGACACTTATTCAAAACCATCCTGCTCAATAGCAAACATGAATACCCAAAATGGGAAAAACCTGAATATTAAAAGAGGACACATTAAAGAACATCCAAAATTGTGATAGGCCTTAGTGAGCAGGAAGACTATATTCTCGAGCATTTTCAAATTTAGCATAATTTTATTTCTTGGATTGGCTCTATACACTACCAACATGCCAGGTGCTAATGTCCCTGCTTTCCTTCTTTCAGTGTGACTTTTTTCAAATAGGGCTTCTTGTGTCATTCTTGACATTGAAATGCACAATCCACTCATTCCCAGAACCATGGTGCACATGGGAACACCATGTTCTTCACCCCAATCTACACTGCATTTCTTCAGAACCTCCATCCAGATTAACAACATTCTATAAAAGGGCTTCATTCCTCTTGACACTTGACCGCCAATGATACAGAGATACTATGTTGCAAATTCCCCCAGTTTGTCCCGAATGCTATCAGCAGGAGCTAACCTGTATGCATCCCCAAATCATACAATTTGACTTCAAGGCATTTGCAAACCGATGTCAAGGAAAACTGAGTGAGGAAATCTATGGCCAAGGTCGTCTGTCTTTGGTCCTCACCTCTTGCTTCTCCAGATGACATGGAAGTTCACATGGAAAGTGCTTTGGTGTGCAAGCCTTCTTCAGTTGTGCAGCATCTGGAGTGTGCCCAAGAAGCCTGGTAATTTCCCAAGAGCAGTTAAGTTGTCATTTTGAATCTCCTGCCATTTGCATCCTGGTGAGCATCGTCTTCTTCAAGAACTTGCTGATGATATATCCCCATGAGCATGCTTGTCAGAAGGAGTTAGCCTGTGAGATTCTGTGAGTTGACTCGCGTCAAAGTACATCTTCTCTTAAGAAATGCAACTGACCAGGAAATCACTGCAAAATTTCATCACAGCTGCATGCTTATAGTCTTATCGGAAAGTCTTGTGTTTCCAACTGGATCTTTTAAAACTGTGCTGAATTAGTTTGAGAAAAGAGGAGAAATAGATGAGAGGAGGGAGGGTTGGCATATTCAAAAGAGTTCTCTTCTCCCTGCCCCATCTGAGGGTCCCTGGATTCGAAACTATGGTCCTTGCACATGCTAGGTGAGCCCTCTCCAAAAGGAGCTATCTCCACAACTTCACAGGGATCCCTTTGAGGTACCCTCTAGATCCTCTACTGGTCTGAATCTGTCAAATTCTCTGCATAAAATCTAGCCCCAAACAAAGCCAAAAAGTTCCTAAGGAGCTCTTCATCTTCCATTTCACAACAATCCTGCAATTAACCGTTTGTGCAATTCACGATCCACAATCTAGCGGTGTGTCATTGCAGGAAACATTTATCCCTGCCTACTGAAGGATGAAAAGGGTTGTAGCTGATCACTGAGAAAAAATAATGTTGGTGAGCATGGAGGCTTGGGGGGGGCCAAGAGTATAGGCAGACCTATGCGGGAATCAGAATATGCTCAAGTTGTTAGTATCAAGGGAGACTTCTGGGATTTTTCACACCTGGATCCCTTCCCATTCCAATAACAATCCATTGATTCCTTCCTTATTCCTCTTTTTACTCCTGGCATTTTCCTTTGACAGTCTAACCATGAGATATCTGTGGATAATGCACAACCAAGTAGAGGTTCTGGATCTTGCCTACAATCTAATTTATGGGTGTGGTAGAGCAAGGTGTTTTCCTGGGCAAACATTTTTTCCTAAATGAGGAAAAGCCTCAGGAACACAGTCAGACCCTGTTAGGTAATGTAAACAGGGAAAGGAAAGTGGTGATGGCTCTCAGTGTTTGGGGACCCAGGACCAATATTTCAGGCAGGAAAAAAAAATTCCTCATCCAGTGTCCACCTGCTGCTAGTTACTTTTGCAGCTCTTTCTCTCAAGATTCAAGGGAGTGAGATAAGTGGCTGAATATCATATCCGGGATCTCTCAGTACTTCAACTGCAATCCGTTCCACTCTGAAAATGGCCTTAGTTCTGGTTTCCAGTGCTCCCATGCCATGAGAGTGAAAGATGGGAGAGTGACTCTATTCTTAGTGGAAGGGGCAGACTTCAGGCATGGTGGGTGTGAAGGGTGCGGAGATTCCAGTCTCTGGTAGGAGCACATACTTTCTCTCCCTCCCCATTGACTTTCTCTGGGCCTTGGGCCACCTGGATGTTGAGCAGTGGATTCTTTGACCTTGAGCCTGCACCTCAGAAATGCCTGAGTTCACATAGGGGTGGCATGAGAGTGTGGTGGCATCCTGGTTCCCATGGCAACTATAGACACTTCTGGTCCTGTCTCCTTCAGACTGAGATTAAAAATGTGTCAGCTCCGTGGTGACAGTAAGAGGAAAGAGGAAGGGAGTGAGGGCCAGGGGCCTGATATTTCCAGAAATGGGATCCTAAATTCTTTGCCCAGTTGAATTGGAGCTATGGGGTGTGCGGGGCACAGTTGTTTGGACTGTGGATCGTTCCAGGTCCATGCAGGACAGGGGACCCTGCCGAAGCCTGATAGCTCACACTACCCTCCAGCCCTGCTAGGTGGCACTGTGCTGGTTTGGACGCACTGGGCATCATGACAGCGAGGTCACCTAGCTCCTGTTGTGGGCCATTAGCCCTCACTAGGTCTTGGGGACCAGGTAGGAATGGAAAGCTGCATGAGAGCACATGGGTCACCCAGCTTAGCACCGGCCCCATTCGCATTACCCTCCAAAACCTCTCTTCCTTTTCTGGGACTACCTGGGATTTGGCCGAGTCAGGCAACTCACCTAGGCTCCTAGGAACCACATGTCTTCATGGCTGCTGACAGCTCATGACAGGGGAGTGTGCACTACAGTTCCCTGGCTTTGGTGCTTCTTGAATTGAGAAACATCACACCCTGTCTGGTCAGTTGCCCCTCCTTTCCGAGATAGGCCTAACAGGAGACAGCTGCACACTGGGGAGTTGGTCTTCCAAGTGGAGGTGTGTGGATGCTGTGATGACTCATGAGGAGACTAGGGAGTCATTCACTCAGCATGTAGAAAGGAGGACAGGAGGGAGCTGACAGGGAAGGAGAGATGATCTGTGCTAACTCCACCTGTCAGGGTCAACCACCTTGGCTGCTGACTTACAACTGTGTTGACTCAGAATTTGTTCTGCAGTAATTTTTCCAGAGGTCCTTCAACTCACCTTCAGATGTAGAAATATCTACCCAATCTCTCTTCACCCAAAGGTTCATTCCTTTTACAAGACTAGTGCCTCTGTGGCATAAGGCCTTCTGAGAAATGGCCAAGAGTCTTATTACCATCCTGTAAAATGCAGAATGCAGTCCAGTGGATGAAACAAGAGCCTCCTCTTGGCATGATGAACACATTTCACAGGGAAGAATACCAAATATAAATAATCATTGTGCTGATAGAGGAATGGTACAAAGCTTCAAGGCTGAATACTCCAAAAGGAAGTGTAAGGATCTTTGGGTCATGAAAAGTAGAAGGGTGTTGGTGCTGAAAGGTGCAGAAGGGTGTCAGTGAAGGGACACTAACAAAATGGGCATCATTGGAGGTCTATGTCCAAATTCCAAGATATTTCTTGAGCTTCAACATACTGTGCAGGTACAAGAGGTAGTCAGTGCCATATCATTCTGTGAGCAACCATCATGACTGACCCTAATTCCACTTGCAATGATATCAATACCCTTGCCCATTCCTGGCTCTTTCCTGTTGCTTGCAAGGGTCAGCTGATGATAAATATGCTGATTTTCAGATTTTTCAGCACATACCTCTGAGGAAAGGCTTTCCTTACACCACACCCTTTACTTCATTGACCTTCAAGTAAATGACTTTACATTGGGATATGAAGCACTGAAGCATGACTCTCAAAATCAAGAGTGCACCTCAATATCAGTCATTTATTCAAAACTATCCTGCTCAATAGCAAACACAAATTCCCAAAATGGGAAAAACCTGAATATCAAAAGAGGACACGTTAAAGAACATCCAAAAGTGTGATAGGCCTTAGGGAGCAGGAAGAGTGTATCCTCAATCATTTTCAAATTTTAGCATGCTTTCTTTTACTTGGATGGACTATATTCCTCACCAACATGCTACATGCCTAGTGTCTCTGCTTTTCTTCTTTCAGTGTGACTTTTTTCAAATAGTGTTTTTTTTGTCTTTCTTGACCCTGCAAAGCACCAACCACTCATTCCCAAATCCATGGTGCACATGAGAATACCATATCCTTCTCCCAATTCTACACTGCATCTCTTCAGAACCTTCATCCTAATTAACAACACTCTATAAAAGGGCTTCATTCTTCTTGAAAGTGGACCTCCAGTAATATTGTTTAACTAGATTGCTAATTTCTCCTGTTCCTCCTGAACGCTATCACAGGAGCTAACATGTATGCTTCCCCAAATCATACAATTTCACTTTAATTCATTGCAACTCCATGCAAAAAAAAACTGAGTTAGAAAAGGCAGGGCCAAGTGATGCTGTCTTCATTTCTCATGTCATGCTTTTCCAGATGACATTGAGGTGGACATGGAAAGTGCAGAACTGTGCAAGTCCTCTTCAGTTGCACAGCATCTGGAGTGTGCCCAAGAAACCTGGTAATTTCCAAAGATTAGTGCAGTTGTCATTTTGAAGTTCCTTATATTTTCAACCTTGTGAGCATCATCTTCTTTAAGAACTTGCTGATGATATACCCCCATGAGCATACTCTTGATAATGATATAAACTATGAGTTTTTGACAGTCAACTAATTTCAGAGAACACCTCCTCTTAAGAAATGCAGGTGACTGGTGAAACACTGATAAATTTGATTGCATTTCCATGCTGAAAGTCTGAGTGGAGTATGCTTGTGCTTCCAACTGGTACTTGTTCAACTGTGCTAATTGAGTTGATAAAAAGATGAGAAAAATTTGAGACCAGGGAAGGCTGGCATATTCAAAACAGCTTTTTATCTTTAAAGAATTGGGTTTTTGCTGGACTTTGTTATACATACCTGTAATCCCAGTGACTTGGGAGGCTGAGACAGGAAGATATCCAGTTTAAAGCCAGTCTCAATAATGCCAAAGTGCCAAGCAATTCAGACCCTGTTTCTAAATATAAGAGAAAATAGGGCTGGTAATACGGCTTAGTGGTTGAGTGCCCCTGAGTTCAATCCCTGGTACTCTTCCATCTTCCCCCCAAAAAATAGAGAGTTGGTGTCTTTCTGTTGCCCAGTCTGTCCCTAATCTCCAGGGTTCAAATGAAGCTCTTATCTAAGCCTCCCATGCAGTTGTGACTTACAGGTGCATGCCACCACACATGGCTGTTTAGATTGTTGTGTGTGTTGGTGAGAAGGGTGCTAGAGATCAAATGCAGAGCCATATGTGTGCTACACAGACATTTGCCCTACCAGTGGTCTATGTTCACAAACAGGACAGCAATTTAATAAAATACTATTCTTAATTTTCTAATGAAAATAGTTATGATTCAGTGTCCTGAAGTAATGAATATTTGTATAGTTTTGTGAAGATGTTTCATTTTAAATTCTCCATAACAATCATTGTTACTTATATTAGGCCATGCCTTCCATGTGATTTTTACATATTAGTAGATGTCCCAAATAGTTGAGAAATTTTTATTGTTATCCCACAGTCTACTGAAAGAAAAATGTCCCAGCCACTTAAAAAAAAGAAAAAGAAAGGGGCTGGGGCTGTAGCACAGTGAAACAGCTTTTGTCTCACACATTTGAGGCACTAGGTTCAATCCTCATTACCATATAAAAATAAAGATTAAAAAAAAAAGAAAAGAAAATGTCCCATTTTTAGGTTGTGCTTTATATAAGGATGGTTGTATGCTTTATTCTCTCCCATAGGACCTTTTTATTGGTGGTCATAATTGATTGGATCAGGTTAGGGTTTTCTTACAGTCAGACATTTTGTAAGCCTGCCAATGACCTAGGTGATTTGATGATGCCAGAATGGGTGGCTGGTGATCATATCTCAGTAATTTGATGTAAGGACCCATGAGCGTCAGTCAGTAATTACTAGGAAGAGGGAATTGATATAACAGGGAAGTGAGGTATTGAGACAAATGTGATGGGGTAATTCCTACTGCTGAGGGCTAATGAGGCAATCCAGTTTTTGGGGTTGTGCTAGATCTTAGAACTCTCCAGTCTCTGATGACTGACTTCAGCTTTCCTGGGTGGTACTGGGTGGGGAGTCATCTGCTGATATTTCACTTGAATTTTTATCTTTCTGTTTTATGTGTTTCTTTCCCTGTCCCTTTCCCAAACAAGTGTCTGTTTCTTGTGACTAATAAGGTCCATCTTCCTCTAGGACCTTCTAATTTCTGCATTTATACTACTAACTCCTCTCTCACACATGCTTCATTTTTATCACCAGTTGTTTTCTGAGTATTTTCACTGAAATGACTTTCTCTCACCTCTCCTTTAACATATTCTAAAGAGAACTAATTGACATCATCCAGCAGAGACAATTTGGTGTGGGGGAAAAAAGAGTAGTGAGGCTCTTGAATTCGGAATGGTTTATTGATGACTCAGGAAACCCGGGAACTGGAACCTCCAACCTCCAACCTCCAACCTCAAAAAAAAAAAAAAAAAAAAAAAAAAAAAAAAAAATCCCTCCGGCGCTTGAGGAGAGCTGGCTTATATCCCCTCCAGGAGGCGAAGGATAGGGCTGACGCCAATTATGCAAAGATTAGGCGAGAGCTAGCTGCCCAAACATGGTAAAGGTCAAAACGAGCAGGAACGAGCAGGAGCACCTGTGCGTGGTCCAGACACATTGTGTGCATGGACTTAATTGGATACGGATAATGACAAATCACCTGGGTGTGCTTATGCTAATCAACCTCCTCAACGCCATGTGATCAAATCAACTTCTGGCTGGCTGCCAAGTGTCATTCTGTCGCCCTCTGCTCAGCATAGCCCCCAACACTAATGATCTTTGTTTTTGTTAATGTTTTGGTGCTGGGGTTGGGTTCTAACCCAGAACCTTGTGTGTGCTAATGAGCAATATCCCCAGCCCCAGAACTAATGATTTTTAACCTAAAATTCATAAAAATTCCCTATTTTAGTTTTGTTCATTTTTGTTCTTTTTGTTTTTTGAAATGGGCATTGAACTCAGGGGCACTTAACCACTGTATTTTATTTAGAAACAGGGTCTTACTGAGTTCTTATGGTCTCACTAAGGTGCTGAGTCTGGTTTTGAACTTCCAATCCTCCTGCCTTATGTCTCAAGCCACTGGGATTGCAGGCATGTATCACTGTTTCTGGCACCTATTTTAGTTGTTAATATCACCATCCTCCTTTTTATTACAATTAACATTTTTAATATTATTTTTCACTCTCCATTTTCTTTGACCCATTTTTCAAGAAATGTCTAAAGAGGTTGAATAAAAGTTTTCTATAAAATACCTAGTGCTGACATTATTCTTTTTTAGGTACCTCATAATATTTTGTTTAGTGGTTGGCATATAGTGATTGGTTCTTAAGAGTATTTGAATTGAATTATAAGGAGAATGAAGAAATAAGCTAGAAAACAAACCAAGTTGAAACTGATTTTGGACTTCATTATTTTCTTAGTTCTTAATTTGATGAAAAAGGCTTGGTCAGGCAACAACTGGATTCTTTTGATGAGTTTATTCAGATGTTTGTTCAAAGAATCATGGAAAATTCTCCACCTATTGACCTACAAGCTGGAGCTCAACATGCTAGTGCAGAAGTCAAAGAACTGGTAAGATGGTTATTCTAATAAGTTATGTGGATAGAAGATAGTTTGAAATTTCAACCCTACTTGCACTTGGCTTAAAGGTTAAAAGTCAGTAAGAGCTTATTGTAGTGTACTTACAGCATCTTTAGTCAACTTCTTATTTATTCTTACTAGAGATGTGTTTTTGTAAGTAAGTCAAAACCATAATTGTTATGCAGATGAGGGTATTTAATATTTGGTAAGAAGAAACTCAAAGATGAACAACTAAGAGAAGCAAGCCAGAAATAATTACTTTAGATAATTTTACTTTTTACCTCTTTTCCCCCCTTTCACTTCTGGGGATTGAACCCAGGACCTTGTACATGCTAGGAAGGCACTCAACATCTGAGCTATTTATATTGAGACACTGTTTCTCATTGAAAAGGCTGTCCTCAAACCTGAAAACTATCCTGCCCTAGACTTCCAAGTAGCTAGGATTACAGGCAATGCCATCATGCCTGGATAAAAAAAAGTGTGAGGAGGACTTTTTCTCCTGATTTTTGTTTATTACATAGGATGCATTATCATAACAATATGAGACTAAAAAAAGAAAAATCACAAGCTGAATGTGGGAGTACCTGCCTATAATCTTAGCTACTTCAGAGACTGAAGTTGGAGGATCTCCAGTTTGAGCCCAGCCTGGGTAAAAAGGGGAAACCATTCTCAAAGTACAAACAAAAGACAAGGAAAATCATCAAAACTTATTTGCCCTTTTTATTTTTCCAAATCTTTAAAGTTTTATTCACATATGTGCATTTTTAAGTATTGTTAAAATTAGAACTTAAAATTATAACATTGTTAAATGTATGATTTTAGTTTTATATAATGATTGTAAAGTCCAAAATAATGCATTATCTATCTCCAGTTTTAGAAATATAGAGAGGCAGCTGTGGGATAATGTTGGACTTTGATTAACAGGGAACACTGTAAAGCAAAATAAGGTAGAGTTAGATAGTGGAAAAAGTGGTTATTTCTAGCCATTTCAGTCTTATTTCTCCATAGTTTATATTAAGAGGTCTGGTTTGTTCTGATTCTAAGTGGACATGCTACACTGAATTTTGCTCTTAACAGCAAAAGTAATTGACTTTTCAGGGGCTGTGTTGAAAAAAGGGACATAAGATTTTTTTTTTCTCATTTTTTCTTCATGGTTTATGCATAAGTAGAGAGATAATAATATAACAACATATTCAAAGTACCAGTGGAAGTGGTCTGTAAAGCTTACTTATCAGAGCTTTATAGAAAAGAAGAGCAGAGGAGAAAGAAAACTAGGCATTTCCACAAGAAAGTATCTGATATATTTGGTTTGAGAATGGGATGGGAACCATAGCAATCAACCACTGAATTTTATTTTATCTTTCCCCCACCTCCCACCCCATAATACTAGATATTTAACCCAGGGTCTCACCTGTGGTGAGGCAAGTCCTCTACCACTGAGCTTTATTCCCAGCCCTTTTTATTTCATTGAGATAGGGGCTTAATGAGTTGACAGGCAGTCTTTGTCTCAGCCACTCAAGTAGCTGGGATCACAGGTGTGTGCCACTGCACCCAGTTGACTGTTTTTGATCTTACTGGATGATAAGATGGAGCCAGATTGTCAGAGATTTTGGATGATGTGAGGAATTGTTGAAATATTATCAGAGAATATGCATAAAGCATTTTTAAGAAAGGTCGCTTTGGAAATGGTATTTACTTGAAAGGGAAAGAGGCTAGAAGTAGTTGAAAATCTTAGAGTATTCTAAGATAGTTTCCTAAAGTAGAGTGATGATGTAAATAAGGAATGGAGGGTTCCTTTCCCTTGGTTCAATACTCTTACAAATTCTCTTTTCCCTTTATCTATTCCAGCTTGGGAGCCTTCGATATCAATAATTTTCCCTTAGGAAAGGGTCTACTTAGTCTCATCTTCTATGAGATTTGATGTAGAGAGAAATCCTGTATTTGTTTCTCTCTGAAGAGTTATATTCATGGATCTTGTTTAGTTAAGCAGCAGATGTTTGAGAACTTTTTGTTTGTTTGTATTTTGCTGTGGGGTGAGGTATAGTCAGTCAGGATTGGAAGTGCTTACTACTTTATACAGAGTGAGAATGATTAGGATTTCTCTTTTGGTGTGTGTGTGTGTGTGTGTGTGTGTGTGTGTGTTTGGTACTGGGAATTTAATCCAAGGATGTTTTACCACTGAACTGTATCCAAGCCTTTTGAAATTTTTTGTACAATTTTGAGACAGGGTTTCACTAAGTTGCTAAGGAGTTTGCTAAGTTACTGAGGCTGTCCTAGAATTTACCATCCTCTTGTCTCAGCATCCTGAGTTGCTGGGGCTATAGGCATGTGCCACTGTGCCTACCCTTTTATTTATTTATTTTTTTGGTTGTTTAATGGAAGAGTTAGGTTTATTTTTTCTAATATTCTACTGATTAGATTTGAGAAGTTCTAAATGTCAATTTATTTTTGTTCTTGGATCATTTTATACTTTTGACTTAACCAGAGAGAGGGGTATGAAATAGTATAGATCATTAATAAAATTTTTTTGACTGATATAAACCTGCATGCAGTTTTTATGTACCTATGGCATAATAAGTCATTTTATTTCTGCCTTAAGAAAGCAATTACGTGTAAAACTATACATATATGTAGTGTGTATGTTGACTTTGAAGAGTCCTTATATCAATAAAATAGATTAATTTTGCCAATTTGAAGAGCTAAATTTACTTAAAATACTAATGTCAGTTGTGAATGACAGAATCAATAAAGTGTTTATAGGAAGATTTATTTACCTTTTTCCTGTTTCTTGTTTAATTTTAGCCAATGTATTTGTTAAAATTTGAACAAATTTAGCTCTCCAAACCTACCCATTGGGAAAGAGATGGTGCTTCTTCACCAATGATGACAAATGAGACCAGATTAAGAACTCTCACATAAGAAATATATATATATATATTTGTCATCAACTGATACTGAAATAGAATTCAGAAAATATGTTAACCAGGTGAAGATTTATGTTTCAGTAAATACCCTACTATTGCTCAACTGTGATCTACTTCTATTTTCAAAGCTGTTCTGCTCCATTTTATGTTGACATAACAAACACAGTCATTAAAGAAGGTGAAGAATAAATTTAGAATCAGCATCAGAAAACTTTTATAGGAAAAATTCCAATTATGTTGCATTCAGCTTACTGCCTGTAGAATGGCTTAACAGATCACGTTCTTTGTGAGTTAAATGAATGTCCCTTGGATCCTGGTGACTATTTTTTATTAGTGGATCTGAAAAAGTGTAGTAATATTATTTTAAAATATTACAAAATGATAGTTAAAATTTAAATTATTAAATTTGAAATGAAAAAGTAGACTTTCATACAGGGTAACCAAAAAGTGAATTTAGAATTATTATTATTTATGGTGTGACAACTAAATTTAAGCTTTATTTAGATGAATATAATATAAACTAGCATTTCATCATTTGCTAGAGTTATATATTTTTACAAAGTATTCAATGTAAAATGGAGTTTGAAAAATTTAATAATTGCTGTTTCTCTGTGAACCTTTATGATCAAGTTAAATTAAGGTGCACATTTCACTCTTTGTACTTCAATGAACTTATGCATGCAAGCTGTTGTTCCAGGAACTTACATGTCTATGAGCATTGCACCTTGAATGATGAGTATTTAGATCTTTAAAGGATTCTGAACCAGATTCTTGTAAATGTCCTTTTCTTGCTGGGCACTGTGGTACAGGACCATAACTCAGCAATGTGGGAGGCTGAGGCAGGAGAATGGCAAGCTCAAGGTCAGCCTCAATAATTTAGCAAGACTCTATCTATAAATAAATAAATGAATAAAAAGAACTGGTGATATAGCTCAATGGTGGAGAACCCCTGGATTTTATCCATAGAACCAGGAAAAATAACAAAAAACCTGTCTAATTTCTATGATGTAGCTTTAAAAGAATGACAATGTATTGAGTTGTGATAGAAAGCATTTTATTTGTTTTGTTTATTGATATGCACAGTTTTGTTCTGTAAATAGACAATAAAGTCTTCTAGATAGTCCTGATGTGTTGTCTTTAATTGGTATTTCTCTGTATTAAAAAATAAATAAATATAACTTAAGCATTAGTGGATTGGATTACAGAAACTTGTTACTAGGCAAGAACAGGGTTGTATTTATCTGTGACTACTTTTAGTTATTGTTGAGTAATATATTTTTTAGGGTTATAGTTCAGCACCCTCACCTGTTAAAAAGATAACAATTAGTTACATATATGGGTATGGTTGACTTTCTGATTAGCAATGAGTTCAGTGTTACAGATAAATAAAGGTGCTAAAATTCAGGAATAGAGGGAAGGGCATGGTGATGCGCACTTGCATGCAGTCCCAGCTACTTTGGAGGCTGCAACAGGAAGGTCTTTTGAACCCTGGTGTACAAGGCCAGCCTGGGCATCATAGCAAGACCCTATCTCTTTAGGAAAGCAAAACAAAAAACATCTGGATAAAGGATAAATGGGTAATAGTATAAATGACATGCTGAAGTCCTCTGAGGAATTTTAGCTGTACAATGTTAGATATGGAAGGTAGTTCTGCTGTATTGTTCTATGTACAAAAGAGCACCTTATTATAGTCCTGGAAGAGGACATATCACAAACACCAAGATGAGGTTCAGCAAGACTAAGGACCAGTTCTCATTCAAAAATGCCATGTAGGTAGAAAAACTTATGGGAAATAGAAGCCATTCCAGTCAGGTTTGAGTTTTTTTTTTTTTTGTTTTTTTTGTTTTTTTTTGCAGTGCTGGGGATCGAGCCCAGGGCCTTGTACATGCAAGGCAAGCACTCTACCGACTGAGCTATCTCCCCAGCCCCAGGTTTGAGTTTTGACTCTACATGAAACATAAGTTGAAAGCCTCTAAATCATAACATTGGCCTTTGTCAGCCATCCAAATACTCATTTGGAACCATGTAATCTACAATTTTATGGCATACTTAATGCCCTTGGGGATTCCTGACTTTACCAAATTTTTATTAATAGTTGTTTTTGGTGCTTTGATTCTTGGTTCAGTTTATTAAGCAAAAGCACTAGTCATTGTTTTGAGAGGCTGTGAGATTGATTACATACCTTTTTCACTGGTATTTCATGTAAAGCATCAACCACTGTAATTTTTTCTGAAGCAGAAGCTTGTCCTTGGGAATTGGATGCATGGCACTCATATTCTCCAGCATCTTCCTTACTTAGGGGGGAGAACTGTGGAGTAAAGAAGCATCTTTATTTCCTCTGGCAATCTTTTATTTTTTCCCTAGTAGTTTCCATGACATCATAATTTCCTAAGATGACTAAGGGATTTCTACAGAGACACTGCTAGAAGTAGTGCAAATTCTGTACTGGGAGACTTACTGTCTGTTGAGAGGATTCATACTCTGAGGAAATGTCACAGGTAACTTTTTTAATTTAATTTTTTATATAGACACAATATATTTATTTATTTATTTATTTATTTATTTTATGTGGTGCTGAGGATCAAAACCCAGTGTTTGACAACATGCTAGGCAAGTGCTCTACCACTGAGCTACAACTCTAGCCCTTGTGGTTAAGTTTTTAAATATTGTTGAAGTTAAAAACTGGATAGGTGCACATGCCAGTTTGAGGGAAACCTTGATAGGTGATATTTTCTGAGTAATATCTAATTATCAAAGGTCAAATAAAATATTTATTAATCACTAATCAAAATAATGCTTAGATCATTTAGTTTCCCATGAGAATTTTGCTTTGAACTTTTAGGGAAAAAAATTGAGTTCTTATTAATTCATTGGTTGTTTCTAAAACATCCAATTTCACTTCCTTTAGTTCCCTTTGAATGGGACCAGTGACTATTTGGTCAGACTGTTCCAAAGAGATGTGGAAAAGGAAGTACTTTCAGGCTGGCAGGACATTGTGTACCTTTTCCAGGTCTGTGTGTGTCTAATACTAAGAAAAAAATTCTTGTCAGCTCTTGGTACTCACCAGCACCCAGCCAGTTACTTCATGCTTTTCTGGGCCACCCTGGGTCTCAATGGCCAGGTTGTCCTGGTAACTAGGCAAGATTTATGTCCTTTGAACTCCATACTGACCCCTTTATACCTGCAAAAGCACAAGAGAAGTCAGTTCTCTGCATCAAAACATCAACTTGGAAATGACTACATTGCTGGAATTGCACATGGTGGTCATCAGACATTCTCATTGGGTTAAAACCAGCACTTTACCTACTTGTTCCATTTACCCAAACATTTACAAAACAGAGGTTCTCTTATATTTCCTCTATTTCACTTTAAGCAGCATGTTTTAACCAAAACTAATGTACTGCTCTACAAGCTTGGGGAACTCACAATGACAGACTTTTCTGCCACTAGCTACTATCACTCACCCAGTTCCTTAGAAAGTCTCCTTAATTCTGGGCCTTTCTTGCCAAACAGGCCATGTTATATTGACAAACTCTCACCCAGTGCTAGTTTGATTCTTGGGGACCTTGGGGCTCTTTCTATAATAGCCTAATAAATGAATAAACAGCATCTTGAGTCCAAAGTAGTTCTATTACATTGTTCTGAGGGCTAAGTATTCATCAAATGATTTACAGAAGACCTGAGGTCAAAAAGTCCTGCCAAATATATGGTGTTATCCTTGTTCTCTTATGACAAAACTTGCTGCCTATTTCTGTACATGTCATGAGGAGATTCAGAAGATGGGTTAAGAGTAATTCCTTTGGTTTAAGGTCAATAATGAATACCATCTTTACTTTCCTCTTCATCTTAAAGTTCACTATATAAGCTTTGGAACAGAAGAAATTGTAGTCCCTCTATGTGTACTCCTTAGCAACTCAGTTACAGAGTACAAAAATTTAAAGTTTAAAAATGATACAGGAAGAGATGTTCGTTCATTCTATCCTAGGCGTCTTTTAAGAACCAAGTGTTTATTGTTAGTATCTTTGTAGTTAGGAAGGATTTACAATTTCAGAGAGGTAGTTTACTATTCATTTTCTTCTATACTAAAGCAGTTGTTAATTTTTAAAATAGAATTTTCTCACATTGACCATTAGGGGAAAACAGATAATTCAATATCTTTCTCATATGAATGCTTTCATCTTTATAGACAAAATTGATAACTGGTATGTTTTTCCTTTAGTTCTCCAAATAGCAGGCAGAAATGGTTTATGTTAGCAGGGTTTGAATTACTTACTTAAAATTGGTCTTGGGGCTGAGGGTAGAGCTCAGTGGTAGAATGCTTGCTTCACAGGTGCAATGACTGAGGTGTGGCCCCCCAGCACATGCAACACAACAGACACACACACACTCACACACAAATAATGGATCTTAATAAACTGGGATAAGTAGTAATTTGATTCAGTGGTTAAAGTAATATCTCTGGCTTTTATTTATGAAATCCCAGAACTGTACAAATTTTTGGTGGTGGATTTGATTTGAGAAATATCTTTATTTTAATGCTTTGGTAAAGTGAAGATAAAAAGCATGCATTTTCATCTTTTCATTAACTGATTAAAAATATGGAATGCTTCATGAATTTGTGTGTCACTCTTGCACAGAGTCATGCTAATCTCTGTAACATTCCAATTTTAGTATACATGCTGCCAAATTAAGCACTTGTATAAAGGTTTTGTGCAGGATCAAAACAAAAACACTATACCACAGATGTACTGGATCTTAGCAACTGAGTAGTTGATTCCTGTCATTGCAAACTGGTGAGTATTGTCTTCTTAATGAAATTGATGATGATATAAACCCATGAGCACACTCATCAGAAGGAGCTAAGCTATGAATTCCTGTGAGTTGACTCACATCAAGGAACACCTCCTCTTAAGAAATGCAGGTGACCTGGGAATCACTGCTAATTTTGACCACAGTTCCATGCTGAAAGTCTGATTGGAAAAGGTTTGCATGTCCAACTTGTACTTTTTCAAATGTGCCAATTCAGTTGATGAAAAGAGGAGAAAAAGTTGAGACTAGGGAGGGTTGGCATATTCAAAAGAACTTTTTTATTTTTATTTCTTTTTCCCTAAGCCACATGGGATTCAAACCACAGTCCTTCAGCATGCTAGGCAAGTGCTCTACAAAATGACCTATTTCTTCAGCACTGGAGGAACCCTTTTTAGGTACACTCTAGATCCTCTATGGATCTAAGTCTCTGAAATTCTATGCAGAAAAAACAGCCCTAGACAAAGCCAATGAATTTCTAATTCATTCTTTATTTTCCTTTTCACAACAATCCTGCAAGGAACATTTTGTGCACATCATGACCCACAATATAGGGGTGTGACATGAGGGGGAAACTTTATCCATGTCTATTGAAGGAGGAAAAGGGTTGTAGCTCATCATTGAGCATAAAATGATGTCAGTGAGCATGGAGGCCAGGGGGCAGGAGGAGAGGCAGGCATATGTGGTAATTAGAATAGGCTCAGGTTGTTAGTATGAAGGTCATCAAGCCTGTAGATAAGAGCAGACTCACTATCTATACCAATCTACACTTGTTTCCATGTTTTCTTGAGCTATTCATCCAATGGAAAAAAGAAGGGTTGGGGGCTATTAACTCTTCTCCTTTTGGGTCACTTGACATGCCCTCAGATGGAGTAGTCAGGGACTAAAACTGACTTAAATGGTTCTCAGCTTTCCTGCTGCTCATTAGCACTTGGTAGCATAGAATGAGGAAAGTACCATTGTCTTGAGCTTACTCTTGACAGATTAGATTAAGGCACTAACAGTGCTGCTGATTTTTGGAGTTCTAAGTGGAAAGTTTGAGCATCAGAAACCAAGGTCTGCACGGGCTATTTTCTTGGCTGAAGTCTACTCTGGACAGATCAGATAGACATACCCCTACAGCCTGGCTGTGTCTGGATCTTGGGAACTTACCAGTATTTCTACTTATAGGATGGAGTGAACAAACATCTCAGGTGGTGGGGATGGGATTTACATCAGATCCTGTGCCATACACTCACACAACTGTGGCCTTTCAAGGTACAGTTCTTACAAGCAATCACTTGTTCCCATTCAATCTCCCAACCTCTTCAACTGTTTGTCCTCACTAACATACTCAAAAGGAAAGCAGGCTGCACTCCCTTTTGTATCTCATTGTGTATAATCTTCTCTGTGCATATTTCAATAGCATTCCACCAGGGTCACCCTGGGCCACATGATAGGCACTCTAGGGTTTTCACAGCAGTGAACTCAGTTGCAACCTCCACAAGATGGCTCTCTGCCATAGGCCTCTGCTCACAAGTTGAGAAATATGGATTACTTATGAGTTAAGTTCAGACTGCCTTTCTGCTCTATAGCTGTTTTTTTGCAAAATATGACCACTATATTTTTCTCTTTTCCTTTGTGTAATACCCCACAATGCCTGCCTGCCAGGCCTTGCATTTGTCACTGCCATCAGGCAGAGTGCTGATGTATCCTTTCTTGACCTCTATGACAAAGACCAGACTTTCTGGGTCTCTTCATGTCTCTCTAACAGTGAACTCCCTCAGTCACTTGCCTGGTTGTATAGCTGTTCTTCAGCTACTTCAATTCTGAGCCACAGAGAAGCTAAAAGGTATATTTCCCACATATACTGCCATCTTAGTTTTTTAAAACTTTAAAAACAAGTCTGGACCCCTGCGGTGGGAGGTGCCGTTCAAGGCTAGCCTCTCAGAGCTGACCGCCCAGTGAGAGACTTTCTACATAGAACCAGCCACAAGCCCCCGAACCAACGGAGAGCCTCGATCCGCAAACAGCCACTGGGATCAGGGCAGGGCAGCCAGACACATCTTCAGGTGGCTCTGCCCACTCCGGCTGCAGGCTCTCTTCTCGGGTTGATCCAAGGTGGCGGCCTAGAGGGAGACTGCACCCCCTGTCGCTCAAGAACCCAGGAGTTAAGAAGGGGAGGAATTGAGAGACTCGGACTGATATAGAGCCACGGGTGAGTCTGCCCACTGGGTAAAGCTCGGCCCGGGGGGCAGGCCCAGATAGAGGTGGCTTATTGGAGCCGGGAAGGGAAGCTAGAGTCTTCCCAAGGTAGCCTTCCACACTCCGGCAGTGAGCTCCTCCCACACGGCCAGCTGCACGGTGCAGGCCCACAGTGAGAGCACTTCAGCACAGAGCCAGTTACAAATCGTGGAACCAGTAGGGGGCTAGGGGCAGTTTTCTTTGGATACGCTGCTTTATCAGATTCCTCCAAGACATCAGGCTACTGAAGGCTGGGAGGTGATACACTGGAAATCTACCGGGACACTATAAGCCAATAGCGGAAAACTGCAATATCTCAGGGTCCCACTGACAACTGACCAATATGAGAAAACAAGGGAAGAAAATGTCCCAAACAAACCTAGATACTACATCAATAAAACCCAATGACAGCACAGCAGAAGAAATGTCAGAAAGGGAGTTCAGAATGTACGTAATTAAAACGATCAGGGAAGCTAATGAGGAGATGAAAGAGCAAATGCAGGCATTGAAGGAGGAGATGAAAGAGCAAATGCAGGCATTAAATGATTGCACCAATCAACAGTTAAAAGACCAAATACGGGAAGCAAGAGATCATTTCAATAGAGTTAGAGAGACTGAAAAAAAACCAAACTGAAATCCTTGAAATGAAGGAAACAATAAACCAAGTTAAAAACTCCATAGAAAGCATAACCAATAGAATGGAGCACCTGGAAGACAGAACCTCAGACATTGAAGACAAATTATTTAATCTTGAAAGCAAAGTTGGCCAAACAGAAAAGATGGTAAGAAATCATGAACAGAATCTACAAGAATTATGAGATATCATGAAAAGGCCAAATTTAAGAATTATTGGGATTGAGGAAGGCTTAGAGAAACAAACCAAAGGAATGAACAATCTATTCAATGAAATAATATCAGAAAATTTCCCAAATCTGAAGAATGAAATGGAAAACCAAATACAAGAGGCTTATAGAACTCCAAACATACAAAATTACAACAGACCCACACCAAGGCACATTATTATGAAAATACCTAACATACAAAATAAAGACAGAATTTTAAAGGCCGCGAGAGAAAAGAATCAAATTACATTCAGAGGGAAACCAATAAGAATATCAGCAGATTTTTCAATCCAGACCCTAAAAGCCAGAAGGGCCTAGAACAACATTTACCAAGCCCTGAAAGAAAACGGATGCCAACCAAGAATCTTATACCCAGCAAAACTTACCTTCAAATTTGACGATGAAATAAGATCCTTCCATGATAAACAAAAGCTAAAGGAATTTACAAAAAGAAAGCCAGCATTACAGAACATTCTCAGCAAAATATTCCATGAGGAAGAGATGAAAAACAATGATGCAAATCAGCAACAGGAGGCGCTAGCCTAAAGGAATAGCCAAATAAAGGAGAAACCAAATCATGCCAAAAACAAATATGAGTCAATTGACTGGGAATACAAATCATATCACAATAATAACCCTGAATGTTAATGGCCTGAATTCATCAATCAAAAGACACAGACTGGCAGATTGGATTAAAAAGAAAAATCCAAAAATATGCTGCCTGCAAGAGACTCACCTCATAGAAAGAGACACCCATAGACTAAAGGTGAAAGGATGGGGAAAAACATACCATGCACACGGACACAGCAAAAAAGCTGGAGTATCCATCCTCATCTCAGATAATGTGGACTTCAAACCAAAACTAGTCAGAAGGGATAAAGAAGGACATTACATGCTGCTTAAGGGAAGCATAAATCAGCAAGACATAACAATCATAAATATCTATGCCCCGAACATTGGCTCATCCACGTACGTCAAACAAATCCTCTCAATTACAGAATTCAAATAGACCACAACACAATCATACTAGGCGATTTTAACACACCTCTCTCACCACTGGATAGATCGTCCAAACAAAAATTGAATAAAGAAACTATAGATCTCAACAACACAATCAGCAATTTAGACTTAACAGACATATATAGAATATACCATCCAATAAAGAACTAATACACTTTCTTCTCAACAGCACATGGATCCTTCTCTAAAATAGACCATATTTTATGCCAAAAACTACTGTTAGCAAATACAAGAAGATAGAGATACTACCTTGTACTCTATCAGATCATAATGGATTGAAATTAGAAATAAATGACAGAATAAAAAACAGAAACTTCTCCAATACTTGGAGACTAAATAATACACTATTATACGATGAATGGATAACAGAAGACATCAGGAGGGAAATAAAAAAATTCTTAGAAGTAAACGAGAACAAAGACACATCATATCAAAATCTCTGGGACACTATGAAAGCAGTACTTAGAGGAAGATTTATTTCATGGGGTGCATTCAAAAAAAGAAGTAGAAATCAACAAATAAACGACTTAACACTACAGCTCAAAGCGCTAGAAAAAGAAGAGCAGACCAATACCAAAAGTAGTAGAAGACAGGAAATAGTTAAAATCAGAGCCGAAATCAATGAAATCGAAACAAAAGAAACAATTGGAAAAATTAACAAAATAAATAGTTGGTTCTTTGAAAAAATAAATAAAATTGATAAACCCTTAGCCACACTAACAAAGAGAAAGAGGGAGAAAACTCAAATTACTAAAATTCGGAATGAACAAGGAAACATCACAACAGACACGAGTGAAATACAAAACATAATTAGAAGCTATTTCGAAAATCTATACTCCAACAAAAAAGAAAACCTCGAAGACATCAACAAATTTCTAGAGACATATGAATTACCTAAACTGAACGAGGAGGACATACACAACCTAAATAAACCAATTTCAAGCAATGAAATAGAAGAGGTCATCAAAAGCCTACCAACAAAGAAAAGTCCAGGACCAGATGGGTTCTCAGCCGAGTTCTACAAAACCTTTAAAGAAGAGCTCATTCCAATACTCCTCAAACTATTCCATGAAATAGAAGAGGAGGGAACCCTCCCAAACTCGTTCTATGAAGCCAATATCACCCTGATACCTAAACCAGACACATCGAGGAAGGAAAATTTCAGACCAATATCCTTAATAAACATCGATGCAAAAATTCTCAACAAAATTTTAGCAAATCGCATACAAATATATATTAAAAAGATAGTGCACCACGATCAAGTGGGTCTTATCCCAGGGATGCAAGGTTGGTTCAACATTCGGAAATCAATAAATGTCATTCACCATATCAACAGACTTAAAGTTAAGAATCACATGATTATTTCAATAGATGCAGAAAAAGCATTTGATAAAATACAGCATCCCTTCATGCTCAAAACACTAGAAAAAATTGGGGTAGTGGGAACATTCCTAAACATTATAAAGGCAATCTACACTAAGCCCATGGCTAATATCATTCTAAATGGTGAAAAACTGAAAGCGTTCCCCCTAAAAACTGGAACAAGGCAGGGATGCTCTCTTTCACCACTTCTATTCAACATCGTCCTTGAGACTCTAGCCAGAGCAATCAGACAAACCAAAGAAATTAAAGGGATACGAATAGGAAAAGAAGAACTCAAAGTATCCCTGTTCGCTGATGACATGATTATATATTTAGAGGAACCTGGAAATTCCACCAGAAAACTTTGACAACTCATAAGTGAATTCAGTAAAGTAGCAGGTTACAAGATCAATGCTCATAAATCCAATGCATTTTTATACATAAGTGATGAATCTTCAGAAAGAGAAATTAGGAAAACTACCCCATTCACAATAGCATCGAAAAAAATAAAATACTTGGGAATCAATCTCACAAAAGAGGTGAAAGACCTCTACAATGAGAACTACAGAACACTAAAGAAAGAAATTCAAGAAAACCTTAGAAGATGGAAAGATCTTCCATGTTCCTGGATAGGCAGAATTAATATCGTCAAAATGGCTATACTACCTAAAGTTCTATACAGATTCAATGCAATTCCAATTAAAATCCCAATGATGTACCTCGCAGAAATAGAGCAAGCAATTATGAAATTCATCTGGAAGAATAAAAAACCTAGAATAGCTAAAGCAATCCTCAGTAGCAAGAGCGAAGCAGGGGGTATTGCAATACCAGATCTTCAACTCTACTACAAAGCAATAGTAACAAAAACGGCATGGTATTGGTACCAAAATAGACAGGTAGATCAATGGTACAGAATAGAGGACATGGACACAAACCCAAATAAATACAATTTTCTCATACTAGATAAAGGTTCCAAAAATATGCAATGGAGAAAAGATAGCCTCTTCAACAAATGGTGCTGGGAAAACTGGAAAACCATATGCAATAGAATGAAATTAAACCCCTATCTCTCACCCTACACAAAACTCAACTCAAAATGGATCAAGGACCTTGGAATCAGACCAGAGACCCTGCATCTTATAGAAGAAAAAGTAGGTAAAAATCTTCAACCTGTTGGCTTAGGATCAGACTTCCTTAACAGGACTCCCATAGCACAAGAAATAAAAGCAAGAATCAACAACTGGGATAGATTCAAACTAAAAAGCTTTCTCTCAGCAAAGGAAACTATCAGAAATGTGAAGAGAGAGCCTACAGAGTGGGAGAATATTTTTGCCAACCATACCTCAGATAGAGCGCTAATTTCCAGAATCTATAAAGAACTCAAAAAACTCTACACGAAGAATACAAATAATCCAATCAACAAATGGGCTAAGGAAATGAATAGACACTTCACAGAAGAAGATGTACAAGTTATCACCAGATATATGAAAAAATGTTCAACATCCCTAGTAATAAGAGAAATGCAAATCAAAACTACCCTAAGATTTCATCTCACCCCAATTAGAATGGCGATTATCAAGAACACAAGCAACAATAGGTGTTGGAGAGGATGTGGTGAAAAAGGAACACTCATACATTGCTTGTGGGGTTGCAAATTAGTGCAGCCACTCTGGAAAGCAGTGTGGAGATTCCTCAGAAAGCTTGGAATGGAAACACCATTTGACCCAGCTATCCCACTCCTTGGCCTATACCCAAAGGACTTAAAAGCAGCATACTACAGAGATACAGCCACATCAATGTTCATTGCTGCTCAATTCACCATAGCCAGATTGTGGAACCAACCTAGATGCCCTTCAGTTGATGAATGGATAAAGAAACTGTGGCATATTTATACAATGGAATATTACTCCGCAATGAAGAATGATAAAATTATGGCATTTGTAGGCAAATGGTCGAAATTGGAGAATATCATGCTAAGTGAGATAAGCCAATCTCAAAAAACTAAAGGACGAATGATCTCGCTGATAAGCGGATGAGGACATATAATGGGGGTGGGAGGGGTTAGCATTAGGTTTAGGGTTAGGTTTAGAGTTAGGCTAAGGAGAGCGGTAAGAATGAAGGAAAGAAGGACTGTATAAAGGGAAAAGGGTGGGAGGTGTGGGGGGGAAGGGAAAAAAAGAAACATCATTACCCTATGTAAATGTAAAAAAATAAATTAAAAAAAAACTTGAATAATAAAAATATAAAAGGCTGAAAAAAAAACTTTAAAAACATAGTGTATTCTTTAGTTATTAAAAATAAATCTTCTCACTCTGTTTCCTTATAAGGAAATTTCCTCACATTGAAACTTTATACTGAGAAAACATGTTGTATGTACTTTGACTAGAAACTGTAATGACTAGAAACAGATGGGTGTACATTAGATTGTTCCTTTGTTGGAAATAGCATATGTATAATTTTATTATATTATGCTTGTTTCAATTTCCTTAATGAAAAGGATCACAGAGAATATATTAAAAATGGCAAGAAGGGAAGAAATGATGTTACCCACATGAAGGAAAATTAACTATCAAAGAAAATGTCAGTTACACCAACTAAGAAATAAGGACATGCCTTAGAAATAAGTTCTAGATATACAGGACACATTGCATGCATCAGAATCCAAAATATTTGATGATTCTTTGGCATCTTTAAATTTATTAGTTTTTCTTATCTGTATTCCCAAACAGTATTTAAACAGGAGAAATCAAAAACATTTCTTTGCAACATCTCCAAAGATTTTTTTGCATTTTGGTATTTTAAATAAGTAAACTTTGCCTGAATGTTCAAATACACAACTGTACATAGGAAATAAGAACTTAACAGGCTGCTTTTTTCCCAATGGGTAACTAAAAGCAAAAAAAAAAAAAAAAAGCTTGGTACCTCTGCCTCCATTGTATCTTTTATTACCTTAAACTTTGGATCAGCTCTGCAAACAGGCATGCTATTCACTTAAGGAGTTTATAAAAACTGGTAATACAAGTTTGATTAGCTCTCAGCTTATCTAACCTGTCCCATCTCCTCCAAGACTGGGGAGGGAGATCAATAAGAGAATGAAGGTAATGTGAACAGTCTGTTAACTGCCAATTTCTGTGCCATCCTGTTTCAGCCCCTCAGAATGGTACCAAAGAGTCTCCAGTCATTATTCTTAATGTTCCAGAAACAGACAAATCACAATGAGACTGATTTCTTCTTGAGGTTCATAGAACCAATTCTAAGACAATGACCAACCAGACCAATTTGACTAAGGCTATCCAATTAAGCATACCTCCTGTTTTCTGCCC